>NW_008236696.1:6646024-6648715 GCF_000691975.1 Corvus brachyrhynchos | reverse complement strand
GTAGGGAAGCAAGGTGCAAGTTCTCTTCTGCCAAAGCAATCGAGCAAGAAAATACCCAAGTGGATTTCAGGCATGGCAAGGATGGAATGAGTGTTCTATGTACAGCTACTTACAGATGCACTTCTGTCCACACCAGGGACAAAGACTTGTTACACCACAGAGCTTTATAAAACACAGAGATGTGAGTCCTGCTCCAGAGTGCTTGTGCTCTGTGTGCAGTCTCCAGAGATACTTGGCTGTGAAGCCAATTTTGCTGTGCAGGCTGGAGTAAGCCACCCATCATCTGTGTCAGCAAAGTGGGGACCGCTGTATTCCGAGATCCCTGGATGAAGATCATCACTCAGTACCAAATTCTTTGCAGTTCCATTTCACCATCTGATTTCTACAGCAGCCAGTGCTCTATATAGAAATGTCATTTGCTTCATCTCACAAATCCGCTGATGAGCTGTTACATGCCCAGATGTCAAGCTTTACAGCAGGAAAAAAAAATTAAGGTATTTGTGGTAGTTTTGTATTTTGTTTAATAGAAAGCCTAAATTAGGCACTTCTCTGTTAGAAATGCGAAGAGAGCACTGAGCTAGTGGATGAATCTTCTCTAAGCAGATTAAAAGAACTATCCATACCAGCAGAAAATAAAATGTTTTGGTTCTTCTAATCCACAGTAGGAAGGAAGGATGGGGAGAGTGCAGGTACTGAGGAAAGGATGGACACAGCTGCTGCAGTGTTAGAGTTGCAGCACTGCCAGCCCCAGCCTCACAAAAATCAGAGATTAAGGCACTAGAAGAATTTAAAGCAAAGGAAAATACAAGTTCTTTGACATTGAAGCTGTTGCACTCTTAGTTGTGCTTTTTCCCTCAGCCAACATAAGCATTAGAAAAGACACTTTAATAAAGAGATTTAGCTGTGATATTCCAGGGGTAGGGTCCCTACAGGAGACAGAAGGATGACAAAAATGGCAGGAGCTGTGCGTGCTGGGAGATAATCCTACTTCACTTGCTGTAACAACTGCCAAGGGACAAGAAAAGCAACAATTAATTATGATCATACTTTTTGAAAACTTCTTTTGCTTTGAGAGCTTACTGTTAGTAAAAGAGCCAAAGGTTTTATTTTTAGAGTATGGCTTTTGTTTTGACATTGCCCAGTCATGAGCACATGAAATCTCTCTGTAATAGGGGATGTAGCAGGGTGTGTACAGGGGGTCTCTGGAATAGCTCCAGCCCATCCTCCCCAGGTGTCATCCAAATCTCTGAGCAGACATTTTCATTTTCCCTGCACAGTCCAAGCATATGCAAAGGGGTGGGAAGCAACCTCCTGCTTCTTCTACAACTGAGCGCAGCAATATAAAAACCTCATTCTCTCTCCTTTTATGTTGCCCATAAAGCTCCAAATGTTGCTCTTAAATGGAGTCCCCCTCATGCATATAATTGAGTGAGTGATTTCTCAGCCACCTGCATTATGATTTTACTGGGCCAAATGTTGCCCGTTTCCTCTGTTAAAGCACTTTTTGCTGAGTTTTCAGCTGTTGCTATGCATGAATTTTCCAGAGCAAGCATAGACAGCAGGCAGTGTAGAACAATTAACACTTCCAGCTAACCTCATTAACTTCCATTGTGCATCAACAACAATATAAGATTCAGATTGATGTCACTTGCCGCTTTCTTAGCAACCCTGAAAATCCTGTGCATTTTCCTTCCCTGAGAGCCTACACGAAGAAAGAAAAATCCCAACAGTTCCAGAGATAATTCATTACCACCACACTGGAGTGAAGGCAATAGCTCCCTGACAGTGATGCGTAGGAAGGCTGGCTTCCTCTTGCTCCTGCCAGGCTGGATTTTCTGATGTCTAATAATGCAGCTGAGCTCAATTTACAACCTGAGCTGCAGAAGGATTTCCCCCTTCTTCATAAGACAGGTTACAAAAACAGCTAGAAAGTAAAAATGTCATTTACTTCGTGTTTATTTTCTTTTATTTATACTTTTTTTTCCCCCGTTAATTGCTTACTAAAACATCATATGGGCACCACTGTCCAGCTTTCAAAGGTTTTTGGAGTACAGAAGAAAACATAACAATTTCTGTCCTACAAATGGGGAAACTAAGGCACTAAATGTCATGAGACATCCCAACACTTGCACAGATCACCAAGTAGCTAAGTTTTTCCCTGTTCAGTATTCTAATGGACCAATACCTGCATTGTCTGATACCTGGGAAAAATGGAATAAAATGTTGACAGTCTCAGATTTGTGATAAAGACTACCTTTTTTATCCCCTGTTGAATATTATGCTTTGAGAAACAGTAAGATGCAAGTACCGAAAGTCAGAAGTCCTCCCAGATCATTAAAACCAAGAGTTGTATAAAAAACACTTTTAGCAGCATTTCTCATAAAGACTTGGTTTAACTTCAAAGCCCGCTGTTCCTTATCAATTGCTTCTAGGCGAAAACCAACCAAATATAAAGAACAATTTAAGCAAGACAGACCCTTCTCTTCCCTACATGTGCATGCTGCCTTCATCAAGACAGGCAACTCATCAAATCAGACCAACTGCACCCACAAAAATAAATAATCCTTAAGTCTCTGTGCAACAGTTCATGCTTCACTTCCACCCCATGCTGACCACTCACTCCTCCTCTGCCCCTCAAAAACCCTTGACTCGCACAAACATTGGAGATTGGGGGGAGGGTGCCTTTCTTTC
>NW_008236696.1:6641044-6645920 GCF_000691975.1 Corvus brachyrhynchos | reverse complement strand
CCTGGAATCCAAAAGGACTTTACTTCCTACCAGGTTTTTAGCCAAAGGTTGAATTGCAGCCTCCTTCTCCCCTGGGGAGTGGGCCAGAGAGTTTCAGGAAATGTTGGGATTCACCCATGGGCCTGTCTCAAAGGAGGTTGCAACATCCAGCCTTGGATAATCCCCAAACCTCTATTGCTTTTCCACAGGGAAAATATTTTTAACCTGGAATGTTCCAGTTTAATTTCTACCAACAATCAGGTTTTGGAGCAAATAAAATTTTTCTGTGGGTTTGTTTTTTGGGGTTTGTTTTGTTTTGTTTTTGTGGGGGGGAAGAGGAGGTGGTGGTGGTGTTATTTTTTAAATTTTTTGTTTCATTCTCCTATGTCTAGATGCATTTTTATAGTTCACCAGACTTTGAAACGCCACCCTCAGTACATCATAACCATGCCTTAGATAATGATCTAGCTGTACTCATGTTTTGCTATCTTCCAGGCTAGTTTAAATGGATGTTTTGATTCCTGGCAAATTCACAAATTAGGTGGCAAGGGGTAAATATGCAGTGCTTAACATGCAAAGCAAAATCAAGGGCATGTTGATCTTGGTTTGGCTTTGCATTCACTGTAAACAAAGTCCTGCGACTTCCATAAAGAAAAGCTAAAAATTAAAGAGCATGACTTTTCTCTTTTTTTTTGTTCAGTGGAGATTCTTTGCATCCCTGTGTTAAGGTTTAACTCCTTCCTGATGCTGTGTAGGAAATTTCTTCCAAGTTGGGTACGGTTTATGGAAAGAGCCTGACCTACTCACCTTCTTTCTGGAGAAATAGGTCACGGGTTACAATAAGTGAAAATGATCCCGTAATCCTGCCTTGTCCTCTTCCTGGTGGTGCAGAATTACATCCTATAATCTGTTTTCCAGGGCAGAGCCTATTATTTTAAGAGACGGGACACAGACCAGATGCTACAAATTTTACTGATCCAGCACATTGTCCTGGGTGTCATAAATTAATTGGCCACTACAGATAGCTTATTTCTTTCCCTCCTGGAAATTGCCACCCAAGACCTGCACGGTCAACACCTGCTGCTTCTTAAGATAGTGCAGACTGCCTGTTAATGAAGCACCTGGGTGCACACACCACCCATAGGTGACACTAGTAAGGCGGCAGCAGATTTCTGTCCTGGAGCACCCATTCCCCACATGTTTTCATCCTGTCCAATGTAACTAAGGAAACTCACCAAAACCTTTGGCAGTTTTGTACCTCAAGCTGGGATAGTGATCACTGCAGTCTAATATACACCCCTCCACTAAACATGGAATTTATTCTGTATTGATTTTTAGGTAGAAATATGGTAGAGAAATGGCCATTCCACAAATGAAACTAATTTGCTCCAGCTTCTTTTTCCAGAGACTATCAAAGAACAACAGAACACTTTCCGCTCTAACTCTTCAGCTGTAGCTCTAATCCATCTGGAAAGTTCCACCTTAGGCAGGAGTGGCCAAGGAAGGCAGCTATGGGTTCACTCTCAGCAGAGCTGAGTCAGAAAGGGACTGTGGACTGCCTGTGCTTGGAAGCAGAAGAGACAAGCAGTTAGATCATTGAAGGCTAGAGGGTTATTTGGAGATGAGATCCTGTTAGGTGACTAACAGAAAAGAGGCAAAAAGAGATGTAGTTTTTGTTCTGTGATGACCTATGCAACTTAAAAACCAGAAATTATTTATTCAGCTTGAAAATTCAATAGGCACAAGTGTAACAGGAGGAAGGCAAAAGGAGTAAGAGTGAGGAGAGCACGGAAACTATCACGCATGACATAGCACCCAGGGTGTGAATACCAAGCACATCTGAAGATGAAGAGCAAGTTCTTGTTGTCCTTTCTCACCACAACAAGGGTCAGGACCAAGCAGGAGCACGTGACATGGGTCATGTTCATGGCAGAGGAGCAGAAAGTTGTGAGTGTACGTGAGGGGAGTCAGGACTTGGCATGAGGAGCCATCACCAGATAAGGAAATGCAACCAGCAAGTGAAGGCAGGACCTGGCAGTCAGTGCTGCCTGTTCAACCCAGCTCCTCACCCTTCAGATGGGGTTTGCAGAAAGCACAAACACTCCTGCAGCCTTCATGCCACTTTCCTTGGAGCAAAGTATGGGGCACCAGGGAGGGTGTGCAGGGAAAGCAGCCATTTACTGGTGCTGTTATTTGCACCATGATTTGGTACCTAGCTGGTCTGGGAAAACAAGCACCAAGGACCCAGGGTGGTTTGGATTTTTTTAGTTAGGAAAAAACCCAAAAAACAAACAAGACTGTGTGCATGACGGCTTCTGAGCAAATGAACCACAAGCGCTTGCTCCAGCCCTGCCCTCCCTTCTCCTGCCACAGGGGCTCTGACTGTGCCTCTTCACAGGCATCTGATGGATCTGGCACCTCATGCTTTAGAGAATAAAGCTAAGTAAAGGAAGGAGAATGAAAGGAATTCTTTTCAGCCCCATGTGTTACTCTGCTCTGGTTTGTAGCAGCCTGTTTAGCTTCTAGAGTGATACTTACTTGTACCATGGCCTGATTTTTTTTCTGAGAAATAAGCTTTATAGTTACTGAGTTTTGCTCTTTACCCACACAAGAGATCCCCAGAGATCACAGCAAGCTGGTGGTAGATTTAGACCTGGCTCCTGTGCATGCTCTGCTCACTAGACTGATTCCCTTTCCTTAGGGCAGCAACCATGCAGGGTCTAAGAAAACCAAAACACCAAATCACCAGATACAACCCAAGCCCTAGAGCACTTAAATGCACTATACTACTAAAACCATTCAGTCCCACAGATCCCATCCCAGAGATGGGAGCCTCAGGCTTGATCCCACAGCATGGCAAAGCTGCCAAGAGCCTTGCTGGCAGCCAGTCCTGGAGCTGCACTGGGCAGGCTCCTGCTGAGCTGCCTCTGCTTCTGGAGGGCCAGAATCCCCTGGGGACCAGCACAGCAGACAGGAGGAACCATATGAAGATGAGAGGTCTAGCCCACACTGGCAGCTCATTTCCCACACAACCCTAAACTCTGATTTGGTTTAGCTACCAAACTACCAGATTTCTGCCTTAACCACAACCACCAGGTGCACCTCAGGTGAAACCCAAAGCTTCACACAGTTTCCCAGAACTTCCTTCCAGCTCAGACACCGCCTCACTCAGCGAGTCTGGGGTCACCTGGTAGAGGTACCATGAAATGACGGTTATTACATTTCCCCTGTTCTTTCCTGTCCATCTAGTCTGTGAGGCAGCCTGCTCCCCTGGCAGTGTGATCAGAAAAACACCCAAGGGTAAATAAGTACAAGCACCAAGGTACAAGTGTTAAGATATATGGGGTATGTGACATATTTGTGGGAGAAGGTAGTTTTCTTCCCAACACACAGATCCATCTCCCACTGGAAGGAGGAAAGAGGAAACACCCAGGATTTTGGTTTTGGTTTTTTTTATTTTTCTTTGCCTCCGTGGCATGTCCAGCTGATTTTTGTCATTTGCCCTGTTTGTGGGTGCCCTGTTGGTGGGTGACACCAGCCCTTAGCAGAGGGGTGAGAAAAGCAGTTACTCCCTCCTCCCCCAGCACCTTATCCTCTGACTTCCCTGTTGGGACACACTGTGGTATTGTGTCCTGCCCTGGCATGAGTGGCTGCATGCAGATGCCACTGCCATCCAGATAATCAGCGGTTATTGCTGTGACAGTCTCTGAACATCACTACTCAGAGGAAAATGTGGGGTGCTTATTAGGCCATGGTGGTTTCTAAGGACACAACTGGGATTGGGGGCCCTCATCCCCATAGCCCAGACACAAGAACCTAAGTGCCTTGCACCTGACAGCGAGCCTTATTGCCAGCAGAGAGGAGCTGTATTTGATTTTTTTTTAAACAGCTCAGTAGATCATGTCAGCAGACAACAATGTGCTCACTCCACAAGACACAGAATTTGACAGGCAAAACAACCTGCCAGTTACTTATCATTAGTGCAAATGACTGATTTTTCGGTTCACTGGCAGTTCAGAATAATCTGAAGGTTTTATTTTGAGTCAAACCAAAGAATTTTTTTTCCAGAACTTTCAGCTCACCTTGATAGTTCACATTTCTACTCCAATTTCTTTTAAATAAAACTTTTTATTATCTTCTAAAAAGTGCAGAAAATGAAAGAGAAAAGAGGGATGCTTCATTTGATCTAAAACTATTTCTATTAGTTTAACTTTCAGCTAAAAAAAGAAAGGGGGGGAGGAATGCAAGAGCAGACATTTCTCCCAGTAAAGAGAACATTATGGTCAGTTGAAACCCCAGATTTTCGTTGGAAAAAACCTCGTAACAAAAATTTTGGAACTGTCTTAGCCTGCTTCTCACCCACTTCTCCCACCCTTCCCAGTCAGGCTGCAAAGCCCATCACCCACGTCTATTTTTTGTTGGCTTAGAGATCACAAGTCAAAAGGGAAGGAGCTGCTAATTTCCCATCACTCTTCTCCCTCACTCCCAACAGTGTCCAAGGTCTTTTGCACATCAGTGAATCCCATTCTGCCTCATCCCTGACTATTTCAGCCATCCAGAGCCAGCCTTATGCCATCCACTGGCTTGGAAATAAAAACACATTTAAGAGTCAACCAAGGGAAAAAAAAAAAATAGCAGTAGGTGTGCAGGCCAACCCTGCAGGTGCTTCTGCAATTGAGTCTTGGCTCAGGGCAGTAAGCGTTAGTGACTTTTAATTTCCTCTGTCCCCAGGCATCCTGGATAATATCACTCAGATAGCTCCAATTCAACTCCTGACCTGGCAGACAGTGCTGGGTATCCCACCGTGCTCCATTGAGTACACTAAGCCTCACATAAGCCCTCTAAGCCACTGGGCTACTTTGGTGAGTCATTTAAAAACACTGAACACACTTTTCCC
>NW_008236696.1:6620428-6641021 GCF_000691975.1 Corvus brachyrhynchos | reverse complement strand
ATCTACGGCAGGGAATTAAAGACCCCCAAACAAATTTTAAACGCAAATTGAATTTTTTAATTGGACTGGAGTGCTGAAGCATATTCAGATCTTGACCTCAAACCAGATCAGGATGGAGAAGTAGGCAGTCAGTTGGCTCTGGAGGTTTGTAGGGGGTCACAGGTGCCTTTAATAACCGATACTGCAAGTTAATAGCTTGGTTAGGAATGGGAATAGAGTAAGATGATACCAAGGAGTTGAGTTTTAGTCCAGCTTGCTTTGAAACAAGGGCTAATATCACAGAATGATCACAACTGGAACAGGAGGTTGGAAAGACTCAGAGATTACTACATTTAAGCTTTTGCTGTTGCAAACATCTTCTTCTTACAATTGTGACAATTTTTTGAAGTTTGTCAAGCCTTGCACAGGACATTCTTACATTGGTTGCTCCTACTGGGAAGAAATTTCAAACTCTGTTAGAAACTTCATCCTAATTATCAGCCCAGGACTCTGTGGGTAGCAAATAACATTCTCCTTTAGCTTTAGTAGCTATTCTCATTTCTTTTGAAGAAACCCACCAAGAGGGTCTTGACCTGAATGACAACAGAATCATGGGATCTTGAGAGGACAGGTATCAATCAACTGCTGGATCACGACCACAGTTTTAATTGATCCTATTGATCAGCTGTTGGTTACCCTGGAAGAAAATAAGTGCTGAACAATTATTTGGTAGCTGCAGTGCTACCTTGCACTGCCTCCCATTTCATCCCTGTTCTCTGCCTCAGCTGCACATTTCCAGAGGTGTCAAAGGGTGCTAAACCAAGTTAAAAGTTTGCATATAACTTCCTGGAGCTGCTTTGAGAATCAGACTCCAGGCAGGAGTTCAGATCTAAGTCTCCAGTTCAGCACTTGCTGAAGCATCAACAAGAGTGTCTTTGTGAGTGTCTGAAAGCCACTGGGTTGCACGGTGCTCTGGCATTTGGCTGCTGCCAAGAATCCTACTCTGATGTTTATTCAAGTTATGACCTGAGCACCCAGTGCTCCAGTTTGCTGACAAGAGGAACCAGAAGCAGTCGGCATTTTTGAGCATCTTCAATCTGTTAACTGACATTTTCTGAAGATGAAAAGCCTTTGGGTTGAGTGCCCATGAGAGAAAGACCCCTGCCCCCAGATAGTTCCTGCATGGGCCTTGGCATTGGGCCCAGACAACGTCAACAAGGTTCAAGCATGACTTATAGCGCTATCTGAGACAGTGTAGAAAGCAGAAACTCCCATGACAGCATTCACATTCAGGTCTTGTTGATGAAACTACCAGTCACTGATGCCAAAAACAGCAGAGATTATTTTTCACCATGTGGGCTTCAAAATTCGCATCAACAGGCAGAGTAGCATCTTTCAAATAGTTCCTTAAAACACCTCGCTGCCACAAGCCTACCCCTCACACCCATCTGGCAGCAGGCTCGCCCATGGCAAGGCACAGCTTCCTCCTCATTTCATCCTCCTCCAGCACTCCCATTTGCGTTTTGTCCACTTGTTGCATCCTGTCTAATTCCTGTTCAGGCGTTTGTCAGGGAGGGGAAGGTTGTTTTTGCTACTTGCCTGTGCTGCACCCAAAGTAATGAGCCCAGAACCTTTATGTGATCTCCTACCTGATACTCTGATTACAGACTACAAGGAAGACTTGCCTTTCTTCACCCTTGACAATCAAGTGGAAAACACACAATTTCAGAAAAACAAAGGTAATTGGGAAACCTACTTCAGGGTCTGTCCAAAACATTTAATTTGACAAGCAACATTCTGGGTTTGGAGTTACTTAAGTTTGCCCTCCCTCTTTCCACACTTTCAAACCAAAGTTCTGCACATCGAAAATATCCTTTTGAAACAGAAGTCGAAATGCTGTCTGCAAGCCACGGGAAAACATTTGATGTCAACATCCCTATTCTTGCCTTGACCAAAACTCAAACCATATTTGACGCTAAGGAGCAAATAAGCTTGGCCTTTGAACAGCAGTTTTGAGCCAAATTTACTGCTCATTCACAAACTCTAACCAGTTCTTCATGCAAAGCAACACAACCACAACTTCAGGTCATTTGTGACCTTGGCCTTATTCAAAACAAATGAAAGCCTAATGCTTACAGATTTTAAGTCCTAATCCACAAACATCCCAACCCTCACTTTGTTTGCTCAGTATTAAAAAAATATGGGTTTTACTTTCTTTTTTTCCCTGCTTCTCTTTTCAAACAAATCCCTCCTGCCTTTGGACAAGCTGACATTGTGTGTGTCCTTGAGTGTGTTCAAAAGCAAGGCAGAGCGTTCCTTTCTCATTACATGGCTTGGCTTATCAGCCCAGAAAAGGTTTGGGTTTCAGGTGTGGCTCTGTGCCAGGTGTGACTGGCCACACAGCACTCACACAGCACCAGAGGCAGGGGCACGGAGCATGTTCAGGCTTACAGGCTGTCCTTTAGAATCACCGGGAAACTCTGCTCTCACCTGCTGATCCTCACGGACAAAAAAACGGCCTCTAGCCTCGGAAGATGGATCAGGAGGAATTAAATTATATTTAGCAGGTTGATTGAGAGGCATGAGATGATTTTCCCACTGAAAGCAGGAATAGGTTCTCAGCTGTATTTCCATTTTGCTGCTCTATGGCCAAAATCCATAGTGAAAAAAGGATGGGAAACCTGGGGCAAGACATTTGTCTCTTCTAATGTATTATCAAGAGCATTAATGCACAGATTTTACCTCCTAAAGTGGACTGGAAATTTTATACAAGAGATAGGCCACCTAGGAAATAATTCCTAGACAATGTGATGAGCTGGTGTGCTAGACAATGCCTCTGCAGAGAGGTTGCATCCTGGGATACCTGTAAAAACAGGACTGCCTAGAATCCACGGAGGTGTCCTGTTACTGCACACTAGTAATAAACTGGTAACTCAGCTTTTGCCTATTAATTTTGAAACTGCATACTCTATTTACATATAAATGTAAAATACTCTACATGAGAACAGTTTTCAATTATGTCTCATGATGAAAATGGACTCCATATGCTGTCTGGGTGTTCAAAAGTCCCCCCAAGATCTCCTATCCTTCTTTGTTGTGCCACTTTGCATTTATCTAATACCTTATGAAGTTACTCAGAGGTTACTACTAGACTCATTCAGAACATGCATCTCCAGGAGGGCTTGTAGTGAACAGTCCACATCTTATCCACCAGTGAATCATTAAAAGCAATGCCCTGGTCTTCTTCAGTTGCCCAAACAGGTGTCCCTTTGGCTGGTTGAAATTGCCAAACCAGCTTTTGCCCATAGTGGATTGACAAGTGATGCCATTTGCCAAGGAGGTCTTTCTCCAGCAGACCAACTCTTGCAGAAAAGAGGGAGGGGTGGAGGTGGTAGGAAGGAGGAAAAGCTCCTCTGGAGATGTGATGTGTGTAAGGAGATTTCAAGGTTTGAGAGGGCAGTGCAGCCACTGGCAACTTTTCCAAGTTCCTAGCAACCCTTGCACTCACTGAAGTGTCTTTGTACTCCAGAGAAGCTGCAAATATTTGCAGGCTCCAGCTAATTCCTGAGCAGGTAGTTTTGGCTAGTTAATTATGCCCTGCAGCTCTTTGTCAGTCACAGAATGAATCCATAGCCCTGAATTCACAGACTAAATTAATTTCTCTGATTCATGGCCTGGACAGACCTTTTAAAACAGGGGAACCTCAGGTGCCTGGTGCTTCTGCAAGTTTTCAGCTGACATGACAGTTTGGCAACACCTTCAGGATTTGCCAGTGTTTTCACAGGAGAAGGTCCTGAGCACTCAGATGGTTACCTAGTCCCTTCCCACACCTTGGGGCAGGTTTAGCACTCCCAAAACTCTTCCTCAAGTCAAACCATTCCCTGAAGCATTTGGCAGATGCAAGAGCTCATGTCACTTTTTATATGGTTTCTAATATGGCCATCCTGATCACAGTATCCTGCAGTCTTAGTGGTGTTTATCCTCACAGTAACCCCACAAGTTGGGGCACTGTTGTTATTCCCATTGTACTCCTAGTGAATCACAGCACTGACGTAATTTGCCTGAGACAGAAGATGAATTCTGGGGCAGAACAAGGAACTGAGCACAAATCCCCCAAATTCCTGGCAGGCACTCCAAGCCCAGGCCATCCCAACGGCCTGTCATATTTGCAAAAACATCTGACAGGGCTTTAGATGGAGTGTGCAAGATTTTCACTTGCTTGAGCATGCATGGAAGTGCTGGCCATACCTCTGTGGGTGAATCTGCTGCAGCAGGATGGATGGGATGCTGTTGCGTCACAGCCCAATAAAATCCTGCAAAGTCCTCAGGAAGAGAACCTGGTGCCAGGCATAGGATCAGCAGGTGAGCTGTGGGCAGCCAAGGAACCTCTGGACAAGCAGCATCATGCAGCACCTGAACCCAAGCCCAGAGCAGCCACTGTCTCCAGCACGCTTTGAACACGCTTTGAACAGGGTTGTTGAAGTGATCACTCAACACCAGAGGTGTTTGTGAGAGATCTGCTTTGTGTGTGGCCATGTCCAGCTGGCAAGAGATAACTATTAGACTTTTGCAGTGCCCTGCACACACTCCAAATTAAGCAAACCCTGTGTTTAAAGGCATAAATCAAATCACAGTGTTTTCTCTTCCAAGATGAAGATTTTAAAATCCAACTTCAACAAAACGCTCAATTACAGGAGCAGAAGCCACTTAACAGCTGAACTGACTAGCAATGCTCCTTCAGGCTCTGAAATGCTCCCTCCATTCAGAGGGCGGTCAAAAGATGATGATGCTCTGACTCCCTGTCTTGGGGCTTTGTTTCCTCAGGATGGTGGTGAACAGGGGATGAAAATCCTGTTGAAACTCACAGAAAGCATTGAAGTGCATTTGGGCTCAGCTCTCCAGCAGCAGGGCAGTAAGCACCAGGGTGGGCTTTTACTTTTTATTTTACAAAGATAAAAATCCTGCCTGGAGTTTGTACAGCTGGAAGATAAATGGAGTCAATGCACAAAAAGCACCCACCACTGGCAGCAGCAGAGAGATAAAAATTGCTAGAATTTGATTGCACCCATTATTAAAACTTATCTTTAACCATCTCTCTGTCTATTGATTTCTAGCCAACTATTAACTAGCAATGACCTTAGAGGCTTGAAAATAACTTGGGAAGTCAAGTAAACAAAGGGGAACCCAGCTTCATACAAAGAACCAAGATATTTGCAGAGACCCTCTTTGCTTCTGCTCATTGCAATAAACTTGTGCTGAGTATTTTTCCATTTAAACATCTGAGTCAATGATCCAAGAAGCTGAGGGTGTGGATAAGCAACTGAGTGTACAGAGGAGCAGAAGGAAGGAATAGGAGTTAATTGTAATTGTGGCTAGAGCATTGAATTAATGTAATCTCAACCAAAGTCAGAAGACAAAGGTTCACATTTTAAGAGCTTAGCTCCACTGGCTTCAAGCCTTCATGTATATTAAAAAGAAACATTAATTATACACAGGTCAATTTGACTTTTTCAGGACATAGTATTATACTGAACCTAGTGCCAAAGAAAGCCATTTTTGTTGTTTAAAAACCTCATGAAAATGGGGAATGGAGTTATTTTAGAATGAGAAACAAAGTATTTCATCATATGCCTTTACCTTTCAAGCTTTTTCAGGGCTCAGGATTCTTCTTTTCATGATCTAAGAATTTTCACCCCATGTCCTTTCCCTCCATCAGCACATGTACTCTAGTGTCCCCCACATTTCTCTTTGGTCAGTGCTTCAAGATTCCCCCTACAGTCACCACAACTTACACCTCACCCCACCTTGTACCCACAGCTTCCTCAAAACTCTGCCCCTTCCCAATACACTCAGCTCCTTCCCATGTCCTGTAAGGATCATCGGGGGAAGAAGCAGCTTTTACTGTGGTTTGTTTTAGGCTATTTGTGCTCTAGCTGGACAGTCACTCCACTGGCCAAACAGCACCTATAACTTGTGAAAACTCCCTGAGGATTTTATACAGAGCACACTATTGCCTGGCCATTGATTTTCAAGATGCTTTTGTAACAAGGATTGTTCAGGTTGCCCTGTTTAGGTTGGCTGATCAACAGGTTTTACAGTTTCTGAAAGAACACAATAAAGATACCAGTGTTACTATTTTGACAATAATTAATATTCTTACCCACCACTTTCTGCACTACTTTGGTTTTGGCCTTGTTTAGTACTGTGGCCAGGGCAGTAGTTCCTGAGAAAATCTCTCAAAGTCTTGGAAAAATATTGTCAACATGTAAGCCTGTTGATTTAAATCCCATCCTGGATCCAGTAGCTGATATGTGTGTGAGAGTAAAGTGAATTGTGCAAAATAGGACCAAATGTGGTGACTGTACAGATAAAACTGGGAAATTTTAGAAAGAAATGTGGGATACATTGGGTTTCGAAAATCAAATGTAGGTCTGTTTCTCCTTAGCAGAGAATAGAGTTGGGGACTTCCATGTATCCAAGTTCGCACAGGGCATAGTCAGACATAATGGAGCAAGAAAAGCCAATGTCTCTTTAGTCACAGTCCCCCACTACAAACACAGATCTTGCAAAATTCTGGTGTTTCCAGTTTGTGAGGAAATCCTTTAGAAGGGCTTTATGTGCTTTTTCATTCTCACTGTAGGCAAACCATGCCTGGAGAGGCAGCATAAAGAAAGTAATTTGAGGCCAGAAGAGGAAGATGTCCAATTTTTAAAATTAGAAACCTAAACAGAACTCTAAATATTTTGGCAATTCAGGCATCAACACAAATGAGTGGTTTTGTACTGACACTCGGATAATCCACCATCCATCCTTCTCAAAAAACTTTTGAAGGTTTTGAATCAACTGGGTCACATTTGAAAGAGTGGTAGAAATTTCGGCAACAAGAAGTGCCTACAGGATTTGGCAGAACTCTGAGAGGACAGGAGGTAGAGATCCAGAGGAGTTTCCAGTGTGGAAGGGCACGTGGAAACAACCCTCAGGGAACAGCTGCCTGGCCAAATGGCACGTGTGTCCTGGCTGGCCAACCAGAGCTTGCACAGCTCTGTCCCAGCTACAGCATTACGTTATCTTCCGTGTCACGGAGCCACAGGAAGAGCAGTGTGAAAAGAGCTGGCCTTGTTATGATAGAAACAGAAGTAGGATGAAAAGGCCAAAGGACAAAAACCCACAGGAGACTTCAGTAAGTCTGGTGTTCAGGAAACAACAAGGCTCTTTCCCATCCCTTCATCTTCTTCCTGTGAAGGGTGAGATTACCCACCCTAAAGGCAGGAAGACACATACACCTCCCTCACCAGAAGAGGCATGGCATTATAATAGCAGGGCTATTTTTTCCCCAGGAAAAAGAATGAAATCAGCTATTTACACTGGACAAATTACAGGCTCTGGAAAGCACATGAGGCACACAAAGAGAGCAGTTGTATCACAAATAAATATGTGGTGGGGGGAACTTATTGATTAGCTTTGTAAACGCAGTTGCCCAATCAATAGCAATCTCTGGAAATGCCTGGTACTTATTTGGTGCAGCTTGTACAATGAGGATAAATAATAAGAGTACTTAAGGGGCACATCTCCTGACACCACTGCCGAGCCCTGTACAGCACAAAGCCAGAACATGGTACAACAATTGCACAAGCCAGGACTAATCCACTCTGCTTCTAAAAAAAGAAAAATCACAAGCACAATTCCAAACACAGCCACACTATCAAAATTAACACCTGGATCCCAAAGGTATCCAGACAAGTTTCTGCTGTTCTTTCTGTAGATGGCTGGCGCTGGATCCAGGATGGTATGAAACTCATCCGTACCCAGATATGCCCAGCTGGAAGCCATGGGTCTCCCAGGATCTCTGCTATATGGGAATACACAGACCCTCCCCTCTTCCCTGAATGACCAGGGTGCCCCAGATCTTGGACTAGGAGAAAAAATAAAGGCACAAAGCAGCTTGCCAGAACGGTTTGCCTGATGCAGTCCCTCCACGCCAGCACCAGCCCCCTGCCTCTTGGAAGCTCAGTTTGGACAGGCTGACCTCTTCCCATGCCTTCCTCTTCAAGAGCGCCCAGACATGCTGGGACAGGGCAGGGTCCCAAAGCAGGCAGGACCCCAGAGAGGCCACACCACATGCTGCTGGCACAACAGCAACTGAGCAAGAGTCATGGAGGGTTAGCATCTCACCATCAGGGCTGCAAGAAGCCCCTGATTAACCCTGACCCAGGCTCCTGGTTATACCACAGCCCTGTGCTAAAAGTAGCACCTGATGGGAAGAAGGGAAAATCCACCTCAGCTCCCCAGAGGCTTCTCTACTTCCCTTCTTTACAGATAGGAAGTTTGCTCACATTGTAACATGAGATCATTGCACAGGAAAGACTGAGGAACCAGACGCTCGTTTAAGCTGCAGCTTTTTCACTGCAGCTGCCAAGGATAACGATGTTTGCATGGTAGCTGTTTGCAGATACTGCTCACAGCCCTCCTGCGAGGTGCCTGTGCAAGAGCCCATGACCAGCTCATCATAACAAAGACCTTCACCCACCAAACTTACTTGAACCAGCTGCATCGCTCCAAACAAGATGGGGCAGGCAGTTTTCACATCCGCAGCACCCAACACTGCCCATGCAACTGAGGGCTGGAGGAAGAGAAGGAAAGGTGTTTGCAACATAATCTCTTATGTAGTTCTTGGTGCAGATTGCTGCCAGCTGGGTGGTGAGAGAACAGGGGAGCTGCTCTTCTCACTGGACAGAGCCCAAAGGTGTTTCACATTTTCCCTTAGGGCCCTGATGACTCTTCCCATCATCAGGTGTCTCAGGACACAGGGGTCTGGGGCAAATGCTGAAATCTTGTCTTCCTTATGGGAGAGGTGTCATTTACTCTATCCCATGGTGAGAGGCTCCATGGGAGTACAGTGGTTCTTAAATCACGGCAGGATGAGAGGAGTTTATGTGGAGTAGAAGTGACTCATTTTTCTGTTCCTAAAATGTTGGTATTACTCACCAGAAAAGTCCCCACATATTCTGAGGGATTCAGTGCTTTTTGTCTTTCATTAACAGCTCATCTTGTTTGCTTCCTCGTCACAGCATCCTCCTCATAAGAACTTCCTGCATCCTTTGTCACCACCTCACAACATCATCACAGCAGCCAAACAGCTCTTGGAAGCTGGAAAAGACATTAGGCAGCAAATGATCCCTTTGTCACTTAAGGAAGGCCCCGTTAGCCTCCGTGGCTCCATGCTCAGCAGCACGGTTACGCATGCAGGTTGCGAGTTGCATGGATTTTCTTTGTGACTCAAAGCAATTTTCATTTACAGTCTAGAGGTGTGCACTCATTACCAAAGGGTGCATAAATGAAAGCCTGCAGTTACCTTGCACAAACAGGATTGGTGTCCTCACATGAATCCCTTTGTCTCCTAGGAGGGAGTGCACACATGCTGCTTTTGGATCCTGACATAGCTGGTATGGGGAATTAAAGGTATAGCCAAATTATTTCAGCTCTCTGTACCTAGTTTCCCTAACTGCAAAACGTTACTTTGCATTGACCTTGAGTCTAAACATAAATGGAGGCCTAGAGTTGCTACACACAGAAGACTGTACCAAGACAAAGAAAATTTCTTGGGGACCTGAAAAGCAGTGAAAGGGAATACATTTAACTTAGGAGTGGTGTGGGCTATGGCTCCACTTTCCCTCCATCCTACAAAATCTTAAAATTGCTTTTCTTGCTTTTTGTTGTAAATAATTGATGTGCGAAGCGCTGACTCATAAGTCTGGGGTTACAGGAAAGGAAACCTTGTTTCTTGGTTAAAAAAATTCATTTCACAGCATAGGCAGCTTCCTCCGGGGCTGGCTGGCAAGCGCTGGGCCACACGGTGTGTGCCCTGCAGACTCGGACAATCCGTCAGGGGAAGATTTCCCAGGCACTGTGGTTCTGCCCATCATTCTGCAAGAGGGGAACCCAAGCATTGCCCCAGCAGGACTGTGGCAGTCCTGTTGGCATGAAGTGGAGCACAGCAGATCTCCCTTGCCTTGGTGCTAAAGCAGAGGTAGGGCCATTGAGTGTGCCAGGTCGTGTTTCTCTGTGCATCATCTGGACCACGTGGGCTTTTACCCACTCTGCCCGAGCCAGAAGAGGTTGTGCTGGGGCTGCAGTGCCCACAGGCTGTTCCCTCTCCACAAACAGTAAACCACATTTTGGACTTCCCCAGTTATTGCTGTACCAAAGTAGCAGTGAAGAGTGTCCCCAAAGCTCAGGACTTCAGGCTTGAGCATAAATCATTTAATTCCTCAAAGACCTTACCACACAAAGGAATAGAGGAAGTATTATCTGTACGTCACAGGAGATAAGACACTCAGATCCTTAAATTTTTTTCAGCACCTGACCTGTGCTGATTTCCACAGCAGTCAGGCACTTGCACTCCTGCAGTGAGCCACACGTCAGTGACTCACTCAGTGTCAGACAGAAAGTCTGCAGCGCTGCAGAGAAGACAACTTCACTCTTCTGGAGCTCACAGAGGCACTGCTGACACCTGGGGTGCTGTGACACTTCCCCTCACTCCCTTCAAGCAGCATTATTTCATCGTGTCTGCCAGGCACAATTTGCTGCTGGAATTCAGTACTTTTATGTCTGCTCTTTGATGGACACCCTTGTGGCATATTTGACTCATCTTCATTCTAATATTGTCGTGATAGAATTCAACACCCCCTCCATTCTCCTCAGACACTGCAGAAAAGATGGATTTGGAAACTTCTTTCTCAGAGCAATTGATGATAACGGCTTCATTGTCACTGACAAAGCCAGTCACAGTCTGTGCCTTCCAAAGCCATAGGAATGTTGTTGCTGTAGCTGTGCATTGTGTTGTCTATGGCTGTGCAAGGTGCAAAACAGGGAACCAGCCTCTGTCCCACAGAGCTTGCAGCCCTAACAATCATCCATACATTGAATGTTTACTACATAAATATTTAGCTAAAGAAAGCATCCAAGTCACATAAAAGCTCAATGGATCAAAAAGGTCAATGGAGAAGCAAGATTGGATTTCAGGAGATTGGGTTTTATCCATAGAATAGCAATTTGCAGAGCTTCCGTGTTGTATTTAGAGAGAAGCAAAAGCTCACAGAGAGTGTAAAACCTTAAGATGTAAATCCCTCCTTGTGCAAGCCTGTCCTGAGTAAAGTCTCCTCCACTTGGAAAAGGACAGGAATAGAAGAGCTCCATAAACTGAGCAGCATTCTGCCTGTGCAGGCCTGACAGCCCTGGGAAGTGCTCGGCTCCTGTGGTATGGACACATATCTGAGAGGTGAGGCAGAAAGGGAGTTATGGTGGCTTGAATTTCACATACCAGGACAAATTAGTTCATTGAGGATACACCAACAAGTACAGGTGCTGCTGTGAGTGTTGACGAGACAGACAAAGAGATGGCACTTCAAAGGCAGCATTAGGAGAAAGCCCCAAGTCTTGCTCTTCTTTTGTGAGAAAGATTTCCTTGAGCTCTTGAAGTTAATGGGAATAAGGAAAAGATGTTTCTCCTTTACTCCTGATTAATGCTTTCCTATTTAAATGATAACCAACTCTAGAGTGAAGTGGGAAGCTCCTGTAGCCTACACAATAGCAAGCTGGGGTTTTTTTTAACAAACAAAATTCAAATCACTAGAAAGTGCTTATGCACTCCTGCTATGCTAAGACAAACAAGGACTCTTACAACATGAGAACAGGGCAGGTTCACAAACCTACACCTACGTTAAGGGCTCTTAAGGACCACTGAGGAACCTGCATCTGAAGACTGAGACCACACTATGGCTGGACTGAAATGCCTGCTGTTCCTCTACACTGTCTAAGCACTGTCCTCCATGGCTGCTTCAGAGGGTAGTGGGAGGTGACCGCAGGATCCAGCAACCACATCTCCTCTGTGGTGACAGGATAAGAGAGACAGATGTATGATTGCATAAAGGAAAAAAAGAAAAAAAGGAAGAGCTTCATTTCCTCTTGGTCAGGACATCTTTGTTAACCAAAATGTTTGGGGAAACTGTGTACAAGCTGTGGGCATGGCACTTGTGTGGGAGACTCTGAGCAAGGGTACCAGATTCTGGGGAGCAGCCAAAACAACATTTTTTGTACTTTTCAGCTATACCCAGGATGGGCCCTGATTCTGCCTTTCAGCCTGTGAGGACCAGGGATCTTCACGTATCAGAGCTGGCGAGACTGCTTTGGGGAGACATTCTTTGTGCAAGTGACAGCTGGGTCCTGTTTGGAGACCTTTGCTCCCTGAGGCAAGGTAGAATGGCTGGGATCTCCAAAATGTGTACACACATGGCAAGTATCTGTGTGTGTGTGTATAAGCACAGACACAAACATATGTACAGGTGTGTTTATGTATTTATATGTATGCACTTCAACTTTCAGGTTACCTGGGGCACACAGACTTTCTGAAAGGGGTAGCCCACATGGAAGAATGAGTCCAAGAACAAGTGACTTCAGAGCAGTCCAACTCCTGTTAATTTTTACAGCTGGAGGAGAGAAGTCTTGATATGGTTGAACACCCTGTGTATCTCTACTGGAATTAACTTTTGGAAACACTGTGGTGAACCAACACTAATGCAGCACTGTGATGATGTGTTTCAGCAAAGCTCAGGCTCTCTTCCCCCTGTCCAGCTGCAGCGTGGCCAGGCAGAGCTCTGTGTTATGTAAGATGGGAATCAGATGACTGATACAACTCTTGCTTCAGCAGAGGAGAGATGCTGCCAGCTGGGCATTTGAGCAGCCCTGCCTCTTGAGTCTGAAACAAGAGCATTTCAAAAGAGAGCATAAATATAATATTTAAACATAAATATTTTGAGGCTTAATGCTGTTGGTTTTGGTTTGGGTTTTTAAAATTTATTTATTTTTGCTGAGAAAAGCTTGTGATTAGTGGGCTTTTACTCTGCATTTCCTGTTTTATGCCCTGTCTTTTTTGTACTGTAAAATACTGAATGCAAGATAATTCAGAACAAATTGTTTATTGTCATGTTCTCAATGGCTGTTGAGGCATTGCACCCTTCTTTTCTAACTGTCACCTCACTCCTGTGAAGCCCGGACACATGAGATGTGTCTTAGGGAAGTCCCAGTCTTTCAGTTTTTTACTGCATTTGGGATTACCTTGGTTTGTAGCACACTGTAGTTTTAGTTTCATCCACGTTATGCAAGATTTTTTGAAAAGAATTCTGGTCAGCATCAGACACAGTGTGTCTTGGTAGGTTATAAATTGTTCTGTACAGCAAAGGAGAAAAACGGATGGTTCAGGAAGGGAAAAGACTAGGATGCAGATTCCTTGGCATCTGTTCCCAAGCTGAGCAATTTACTGTCTGTGTTGGTGCCTTGCACAGGCCACTTACACAAAGGTCAGGCACCCCCCAACAGCCCCTTGTCCTGTGGTAACTCAAAAGCACAAACATTATGCTATTAAGGTTTACTCTGCAGAACTTCCAACACACCACATCAGCAAAAGCTGATAAAGCCACATACTCTTCATTGGCTGAAGCTCAAAAAAAGCAAGCAGCACATAAGAGGTTGATCCCAGCAATTCCCCTTTGCTCCTCTCTAATTAATGCTGCTGCTCCCCATTCCAACAGCTCCCAGGGACCACGTGATTTAATGGTCCTGGACACCTTAGCAGTGCCCAGGGACCTCCCAGGCTCTCCTGCAAGTGTGGCCTTGCTGTGGCAGCTGAACGTGTTGGGTGACACTGTAGGTATGGTCCAAAGGGCAGGGGGTGCAGATGGGGGGGAAAATCCAAGGAAACACAGAGGAGACACTGGTCAGGTGGATGACCTTTTTTTTTTTTGAGTGAGTTTTTTGGCTTTATTTTCCAAAGAGAGGGCTCCGTGGAAGTCAGCAAGATGCCACACAGGAATTTTGGGGTGCTCCCTCCAAGCATGTGTGGCTGCATTCCCAGCCCCCCATGGGGGAGGTCCTGTGTCTCAGGGAACATCTTGGCCAGCAGCACCTACGGCATGTGCAAACATTCCACCTCTGGGAAACACGCTGAGCTACTGAATATGCCTCTAGTTATTATAATGGAATTATAATGATGGGTAATTCTCCGATTGCAGCCTGGAAACAATGCTGGAAATCTCACTTGGAGACTGAAAAGCACGCAAAGGTCTTCCTTTGCTCTGTGAATACCATTTGAGTCCCGGTGAGACCCCACCCAGCTCGGGCAAATCAAACCACATCCATTTCCTCCATCTCTGCATGGTCTAGCAAGAGTCCTGAAAGGTCTGGTGTGGATTTGCAGCTTGTAAATAGTGCATAGCCAGGAACGTCTCCTTAGGAAAGCAAGAATCCTCTGGAAGATGTCAAGAAGACAAGACTGCATATCACAATCATGTAACAAGGAGGTGGTGAAATTGCTGTTGCATTAGAGCTGAGCAACTCACGATTGCTCTGTCCTGCAACTGTTTTCAGTGTTTAAATGTTTTTCCTTACATGAAAATATAGGTGATGATAAGCATTTTTACAAAAAAAGTGTGGAAAAAAGCTCTATGGGGGCAATCAACACTGGTTCATTTTGATAATGCCACATTAAAAAAAAACTCATTAGCTTAAATTGTGAAATCAAAAGTAATTTTGAATGAAATGAATTTTTCATTTTGGAAATGATAAAAGGGCAATTTCCAACCTTTAAAATACAATTCAAATTGAAAAATTTTCCCAGTACAACCCTTTCAGGGAAAGTGCTTTATTTCTCATCTTTGGGTGACAATGTGGTTCATCAAAAACCTCTGCACCTCAATAACCTGCATCTAGGCTTCCCCTGATTGCATGGTGACTGTGCGTTGCCTAATTGTGTGTGACTAATACAATTTCATGTGCATTTCCGTGCACTGGGGATTCATTGTTGCCACATACTACCATTGGGAAATCTCTGAGCGTGTGTCTATGAAACAATGACAGGGAGACAAGAGTACCTCCTCTGGAGAAAAGATCTAGGAGGAGGTGGATGACTGTAGCAAAAAATTGTCAAGGCATAACAGACAGAAAATAGAGCAGCTGTGCCTCTTCCTGGTTTGCAGGGCACAAAACCTCCTTGGTCGGGCAGAACTTACTTGGACAGTGTTTGAGAGGTCCTCTTTGAAGATGAGAACAATGGAACCTAAGCAATGCTTGAGGAAGGAGGGGAGTGAAAGAGAGCTTTCCTTCTTAGGGAGAAATGTCCTGGGTCCATAGAGCCAGGTGGACCACAAGTCCTCAGCAGCCTGAGGAAGGCAGCTTAAGAGAGACTTGATTCCCCAGGGAGAGAAAAAGAGAAGAGGGATACCAGTGAGCTCCAAGCAAGCTGCTGTCCTCAGTGAGAGCCAGCAGCCAATGGTTATAGCAACCCTCCACTCAAAGCTCGCTTTGCATGGCTTGTACAGCAGGTAGGGAGGGTATAGAGCCCTCTGACCAGCACTCACACTCCCAAAACGGGCACCTCTCCAACCCCTTTGTGCAGCAGCACCCAGGCTGCTGGAGAGGAGGGTTGGTTTGTGAATAAGTACTTGTCACACGGGGCTGCTGGTCCCACATCTCCATCTGCTATAAAACCCCCTGTGGTGGTGGAGGATTTCCAAGGACCAGGCGTACAAAGGGGAGGAGGTACCTAATTCAGAATGGGCCCTGGAGGTATTTAAGAGATGTGTAGATGTGGTGCTTAGGGACTTGGTTTAATGGTGGGCTTGGCTGTGTTAGGTTGATTGTTGGACTTGATGATCCTGGAGGTTTTTTCCAATCTAAAGGGTTATACCATTCTGTGATTCTATGCAAAGAAATACACCTCATTTGATACTGGAGGGGATGCTCAGGAGTTCCTTAACCAGGAGGCTGAAGTGAGTCACCATTTCACTAGGAACACCAGGGAATCATGCCCTGTGGCTTGGCAGTGGGGATGTGTTCCTGCATGGTGGCATATCCTATCAGTGGGTTGGGTGAGTGAGAGGGAACATGCAAATATCCTCCCTAAAAGGGCAGCGACTTGTTTGGTGCAAGTCTTACACGTGTTTAGAAAACATCTTCTAGAAAGTGTCCCTCTGGGAATTAAGGTGTTTCTCCACCTAGTTTCGGGATGTTGGAGGTGTTAAATGACACCTGAGGTTTTGATTTATGTTTTGGGCTTGATTGCCTCAGTTTCAGCCATGTGTGCCTGCACAAAACTACCCTGCACGGGAGGGGTAAATCTGAGCATAGATCCAATTAAAAACACAAGGCATTCAGAAGCTGCAGAGAGGGGAGCCCTATAAATACTTGTGAACAAGGGGATGCAAACGGCCATGTCCCAGGGGAAGTATCTGGTTTTTGCAATGTTTATAAAATAAAAATAAATGAAACCAGCAAAAGACCTGAAGAGTCCACCACTCACTAGTGCTGGAGTGGAGGGGCAGGAAAGCCCTTTGAGGAAAACTTATTGAAAGTGACAGGCTTTCCCCTCCTGTCTGCTGTCCCAGCCAAGTTGGCTGCTTGTGCAGGTGGCCACAGGTCACTGCCTTACCCAGCCTTTCTCCTCTGCTAGCCACAGACCCTGGAGAATGGCCCTCTTCCTGGCCCCTGCCTACAGACTGTAGGCTTTACAGGAATGTAAATAGTGCATATGGCAATAGAGATGCCATTATTTTTATAATTGCTGCTAATGCTGCCTGAAATAAAAAAATGAGATAAATAATAAAACCTGTTCTGCAAGCAAGATGACAGGAAAAGGCCTTTGTAATCAAACAGGAGGGACCCATCCCTTTTCCTCTTCTACCAGCCTCTGCTTTGTTGCCTACAAAAGTTTCATTGTCTCAGTTCAGCGTTTTCTTCTTCTTTCTTATCCTTCCCCATAGACTTGGTATATTTAGTCCCTTCTCTCTACTCATCCCAAGTGCCCACAGTTACACTGATTGTTTATCATCCTCCGTCCCCACAGCCTTTCACTAACCACTTAGCTGGCTTCTTGCTTCTCAGAGTTCTTCAAGGCAAGGGCTCCCCTTTCTGAAGTGTCTACACTGCTCCCAGCACACAGCACCCCTAACCCTGGCACCGGTCTGACTGTCTCTGGCATCTCACAGAAGGGTTTCAGAATCCACCACAATAGGTTGGCTAATGAACTTGTTGCTACAGCTGGGCTGCTCTCCTGAGACATCTCTGTGTGGAGGGAGTTCTCTTCGAGAGAGAGAAAGGATACACAATTTTGGATTGAATACAGGACTCCAAAAAGGAAGGTGACTCATTGAGCCTAATCATTAGGGTGTGTGATGATATTATCTAATGAGGAAACGCTTGATGATGCTTTTAGAGACTGCAGAGAGCAGTGAACTGGCTGTAGAGGAAATCAGAATGTGAGCACTTTCGACATAAACAGTGTTCAAGAAGTGGGATCTGAAATGTCTTTGGGGAGAAGAGCAGAGCAATTTCAACACTCTCAAGCTTGCATCAGGGTGTGTTGCTGCTTCTGTTTAATCTTAGTTATTCGCATCATTCTCTCCTTAAATAACCAGCTCTCTAGAATTCAGGACAAAGGAGTCTTGCCTAAAGAACAGATGTCATCTCATTTTTTTTCTGAAGCTTGTGTTTGTTGTCATTTTTTTTTCTAAGTCGAATTGCGGATGAGGTTTTAATTAAAGGAAGGTCTCAGGTTGGTGTAGGTCCCAAATCTAGGTTTAGTTAAGCAAGGGGTTTTACAGAATCTCCAAGAAAAAAAGAAACATTTCAGATGTTGCTGTTTTGTTTCGCTCTGGGCTTTTTCTTCATTTTTTGTTGGCTTGGTTTTTTTTTTTTTAAGAAATCTCCTTGAAATTGTTTGCTTGACTTCCTCTAAAGAATCTTCAGCTTTTTGCTACCTCATGAGAACTAGAGAGTGAAACCATGTAGAAACACCAAGTAGTAGTCCCCATTCTCTTTTTTCTAAGCTGAGAAAGATGAATGAACAAGCTGCCTGACACATTTCTCACTCCTGGCACTACTTGTCTAAGGCAGCTGTGACATACCTGGGCATTTTTCAGTATGGGATCACAGTGGTGAGTATTGTCAAGCCCCAGAAAAGTCAGTAGAAGACTCTAAACACCTCAGAAAAAAGCCTGTTTAAATGTATTCAGCACATGGGAATTTGGCCCTGGTTATCTTACTTAAGTTCTCAGCATCTGATAAACTAATGTATTCATCTAGAAAGCAATAGTGCAGAGGGAATAAAAACACCACAAATTAAAACTTGTCTCTTCCCTTAAAACAGCAAGAAAGGTCTGCCCGTCCTAAAGCTACACCACCATCAAATTAGGCTTTCTTTGCACACAAATTTTCAGTCTTATTTAAAATTCATTACAGGTAGTGGTTTGAGCTTGTTCTTCATGTATTCAAATTAAACTAAGCTGACAGAGCACATACAGCCTCTTGCAGCCCTCTGACTAAATGATGTTAAACTGGTGTAATAGACTTGGATACTTTTCATGAGCATGGACTCCAACCATTGCAGCTCTGGGTGTACATGAGATTTCAGCTCTGTTTTAAGTAAGAGAAAATGAAAGGAGAATAGAGCCGCGATCAAATGAAGGTTAAGGTCTTGTGTGAGCACTGTGGCAGCTGTATCTCTGATGCAAATGTCTGCAGAAATATCAGGAAACCCTGGTGCAGGTGTTTGGGAATCCAGACATAGTTACACCAACATTTTTCTTTCTTTTTTTTTTTTTTTTTTTCTTTCTTCTGCTCTAACTAAATACATCTCTGGGCTTAACAGCACTGTGTGGGCTAAGGCCAGGCTGGTCTCATGGCTGCAGCTGTGTGTATGTGCGTGTGTGTGTGTGCATTCCTTCTCGCTCTCGTAAATGTGCAGCAAAAGTGTGAAAAAAGAGCAGCTGGCACATCTGAGAGAGAAAATTGCAGTGGAAACATGGCATATTTTTTTAGATCTTGGTTACAGTGACACAAATCATGAGAGCTCCCATCTTCTTAGGAAAGACTTAAAGCTCAATTTAAACAAAACCTGGCCTCCCAGTCCCCCGTGACCCCAAGGTCAATGACATCCTGAGGTGTTCAGAAGGCATAGGCTGGGGTGTTTCTCTTCTAATTGATTAAATCTGACCATCCCTCAGACTTGTTTTATTGTTGATAATCACACAAAGACAGGAAGTGATGAGGACACTCAGCATTTCTGCAGATGAGGAGGCCATCAAACACCACATATCTGGGTCTCCTTTTCACAGTGTCTTTGCAAAACCATTTGACGTGGCCATCAGGAAGGAAGGATGTGCTTCAGAGGTGGTAGCTGAAAACTTACCACAGCAGAAGAGCCAGTTTGAACTCTCTTCATAAAATATTCTTCTCTTAAGTGCAGCTGTGCTTGTAACAGAGATCGGCTGAGTCAGGAGAGCACATAAAGAAAAGCAGGAGCTCAGCTCTTCAGCTGCTAACACATCCCACACAGAAGGGGACTAGGTCCTTGCAGGTGCTGCACAATCTTCCACTGCCTCCTTGCAGTGCACCCTTCTAGCTGGGAAGGAGAAACAAACTTTTACAACACTCACCAGGGAAAATTCACCAAGCAGGCTAGCTTAGGGCAGTGTTAGAAACCTGTGGGACATTCACTCCATCAGTGAGACTTTAGGCCCAAAGGTTTCAGTTTGCTTTATAGCATATTAAAGCTGGGCTGACTCAAGGGACCTGGGCATAGCAATTCTCTGGCAGTTCTGCAGGAAAGACAGCATCCAACACCTGAGAACTTCCCTTCTTTTTTTCTTCTCCAGATCTTTATCACCATGAACATGTGGTATCCTCCTGACCAGGTACTGAGAGACCTCCTGGAGGAGGGTGGAAGGAGCATGGAGGGGCAGAGCCCTTTCCCACTCCTCTGTCCTGGAGCTGGTGCTTCAGGCAAGCACAGTTTGGTGGTACATCCCCAAACCCAAGAGATGGCCAGCAGAGATGTACCCCTGCAACAGCCTTGCCTGTACTTTACAAGAATCAGTTGCTTTGGGCCGTGCTCTCCAGTGCAAACCCACAGCACTCACCAAGCCACTGCCGCCCTCTGAGGGTCAGCTAAGCCAGGGGACTCTGTGATCCTGCTCAGTAGCTCTGCTGGTAGGTCCTACATCCAAGAGACCAAAAATATAAGATCAGTCTTCCCAATTAGGTGAGGACAGCAGATGAATATATAAAAGAAGAAGAAGAATAAGTTTAATAAACTTAGTAACCTCTCAGCATTCCCCTCTTCTGTGAATGTGATTCAATGTTGTTGTAGAGAAAATAGCACTTAAAAAACCTGATTTAGTTATTTGAGATTACAAAGTTGCCTGATAAAAGTAACTACGCAGATATGCTATACTTAGATTTTCTACTAGGGGATTGAGCTAAAACCATGACATCCTGCTTAAAAAATAGCACAGAATAGTATGAACCAGAGGATATGTGAGACAGATTGAGAGCTGGGTAACTGACAGATCTCAAAATGTTGTTGTCAGTGAGGACTCGTCACCAAACAACAAATTCCAAGCAGGTTTGGGACTCAGTCCTGCTTTACCCTATGTTTTTTATCATCAGTTTGGAAGACAACATAAAAGGGCCACTGACAAAGGCATTGATACCCATCTTTGGTGGAGAGGTGGTTGAAGAGGCAGCCATGCCAGGGTTTGGTGACTGCTGCGTAAGCAGGGCTCAC
>NW_008236696.1:6609609-6620277 GCF_000691975.1 Corvus brachyrhynchos | reverse complement strand
TTCATTGTAAGCAGGACTGGCTGCACGTGTGGCAGAGCTCCTGAGTGAGGGCTGGAGGTTGTTATGGATGAGTGGCTCAGCACAGACACCTCTCCTGGCAAATGGGGGCAAGGGCTGCCTGGGATTAAGCAGAGAGGGAAAGTAGTAAGTAGGATCAGTGAGGTTAATTTTCCTCCACATAAAGCACTGAGACTAAAGTGGATAAGATAACACAACCAGGCCTGGGGCTCACATTTTAATATTCAAAAGGTGGTTAAAGTGAGGGCAGGAAAGAGCCACAGAAATGAATTAAGGAGTAGAGAAAATGCCTTAGAGCAAGATACTGAAATTGTTCGATCTGTTTCATGCACCCAAAGGGGGAAGGAGGGGAGTATTGAAGGGTGAGTTAAGATCAGCATATAAGTAATTCCATCAGATGAAAACACAGAGTGTGGCAGGGCTTTTCAATGTAGTAGAGTATAGCATAAACACCAACCACCACTGGCGAGCAGCTGAAACCAGACAAATTCAAATTAGCTGCAAGGTGCACGTGTTTAGCAAAGAGGTGATCAACCACTGGAACAAATGACCAAGGGGAGTGGCTGCTTCTCCTTCTCTTGATATCTTCAGATCATGACTAGACACCTTTCTGGAAGAGATGCTTTAGGTGAGCACAAGTAAGGGATAGATGGGTAAGACCAATTGTTATGCACTCTGTGGGTCAGATTACAGTCTAATGATTCCCCCCCACCTAAACCCTCTCAGCCCTGATACCAATCCACTCTCACATAGAGATGCCCTGTTCATCTGAACAGCACCCTAGGTCACCACAGTTAGCACCCCTGTTGCTTAGTGAACTTACATAGGAAGTCTGTGCCAGAGCTTGATTGTAGAGTAACCCCTGATTCCCACCTGAATGTCTTGACTTCAGACATTATTTTCCCTTCAAGAACCAAAAAACTGTATCTAAGTCATCCAAACTTTCCCTCAGAAACAGCCTCTGGGTATAATAACAGCGTGGCACTTACAGCATCAGATCATGCATTAGTGTATCTGCTTGTAAAGGTTGTGCCTTCGAGGCATCGGCTTGGGCTGGGAAAGAAAGGTTCACCTCTCTCCCAACATGGACAGTGTAGATTGATGGCCTGACCCTGAAGTTTTTGATATCTCCCTCATCCTTCATCATTTAGGCAGTTCATCCTGTACAGCCCTATACAAGGTGGTCAAGAACAAAAAGAGAAGAACACATGCTGTATTTTCATGACCTTAGCAGGGCTGGAGCAGCAACTGGAGAGAAGGGGCTTTACGTTAAATTTCCCCTTGAGTTACTCACACGTGCATGCAGACTGCACTACTGCTGAATCACTTTTTTTTTAAAAACAGCACATTATATGTGTGAAAATATAGCACTGCCATGGTCTATAATGTGCCAAGGCCTCACCAACACATGCAAAGAAGGGGGAAGCTGTTCATGTGTGACAACCCACTAGGCCTCTACATCATGTAGCCCTGAAGAATGTTTCACCTCCTGTATCCTTTTTGGTTAAATGAAACCCAGAGTGGGTACCAAAGTTAAAAATAGCTATATCGTTTATATAACAACACCTATATATTTTAAAATATAAATTCGACCTGTCTGTTCTTTTCAAATCCCATCTCCCTGATGCCCCTCAGCAGTCACCCAAGGTCTGACAGTCTCTGCCTTCTTTCTCTGCTACCCCAAGGAGAAAGCCCTCTAAGTCCAGAAGGCAGGGGTCCTCAAGTTTTGGTTTGTGTTCCCTCAGCCTAGATGTGTTGGCTGGGCCAGTGACCACACGGCTTTCTTGAAGTCCTCGCTGGCTGGTGAGCAGTGCGTGGGCTGGCACATGCTCCTTTCTGTGCCTTGGCTCTGTCCCTGAGGACCCCTCGGTTTAGGACTGGGGTGTTGGTGTCTGCATTCGTGATGAGTAAGCTGTAAGTCCCCAGCCTGCTCTGCTGAGTCCAGAGGAACTATACTGGTCATGGGACCCACTTCAGGTCCCATGGTGTATTCAAGTGCCTCTGTGTCCTAAAAGAGATGTGTTCTGATGCTGGTCACCCATGAAATCCAAAATGAGTATGGGATACCCACTACACTCACAGTCTACTCAGTTTAGGGCAGCTGGTTTCACTGGAAGTCAGTGAGACCATTTTTTCCCAGCCATTCTGGCTCTTCCACACATCCCACTGGACACAATTGCACCACACAAGCTGCGTGTGCTCACTATAGGTCTTAACTATGGACTTTGCTCAGGGTCATCAACATACAGTGCCAGTCCTCACGGAGTGTATTGCCATGGGATGGACCTCATTTGGTGGGGTTAGTGTGAGCAGTTTGGGGTTTGACACAAATCAGAAGCCTCTGAGTTCTGCCTGGGTGGGTGGGGAAGGCACCCAGGGGATGACCAGAGGTGGAGATGGAGAAACAGAATTGCTGCTGGTGCACAGCAGAGTCTGGGTTTCCATATGACATTCTGCTCCCTGCTCAGCCCCCTTGTGCTCAGGACCAAGGCACCTGGCAAGGCGGGATGTTCTGCTCCACGGGGTAATTTTCCTCCGATGCGGTCAGGCAGGATCTGGGCCCTTCGTCCCACCTGTGTTTGTGCCAAGGGCCAGAGCACAGCACAGCACTAATCCAAGGCTGGTTTCTGGGACAGATTGTTCAGCCAGCCCCTAGTGCTTATGCATGATCTCACCCAATGGCCTAGTTTTTCTAGTGATAGTGCTTTTCAGGAGCTTTGCAAAGCCATATAATCTAAGGGGTATCAAGATGTGAATCTGTCCGTCCATGGTAAAACCAAGCCCCACAAAAACATCTTAGCCATGAGTAAGTGACAGTAGCTGATCTGACCAGCATGGCAGCTCTGACAGAATAATACCAACAGTTCAGCACTTGAGCTCATTATTCAAAATCTGACTTGCTAAGGTTGGGCAAACATCCTCCTCATTTGACACAACCACTGCTGTGGGAAGGCACATGGCAAAAGTGCCACAGGCCAGTGGATGGGGATGAGAGGGGGGAGGAGAGCTGGGGACTGTGCCTGGAATCTCGCAGGCTGCTGCCCCGACAGAGGGAAGATGGGTATGTGGCATTTTCCGCTGGCATGCAAACAGCTGAGCCTATCTGATATCTGGCACACAAGTGTTTGGCCGGCTATTTACCAGCTCACAAACAGATAAATATGCAGAGGAGGGTGCTCACAGCTTTCCCACAAAAGGGAAGAGTGAGAAAGAAAGAGACGTAGAAAAAAAAAAGATAAAAACAACCCTAAAAAAGAGAACAGGAGTGAGAGTTGTCAGTGCCCGCAAGCACTCGCAGGAATAATAGCAATAATCACTGTCATCCGTAAGAGGCTCTTGCGCCAGGTTCAGCCTCTCCCCCTCCCTCTCTCCCCTCGCCTTGCTGTCTGAGTCACTGGATCTGAGTCACACTCCTGTTCTATTCCTGTACCCTTCCCTTCAGCTGGGGATGTAGATTTGTTTTGGCTGGAACGATCTGGGCACAGGAGGGACCATCTGCTGCTAGTTCTTGCTTGCTTTGCTCTTGTTTCTTTCCCAGAGAAGGGAAGTGAGTGCTGCCATTGCAATAATTCAGAGGGAGCATGCTGGGAACATACACCCCTTACTGTACAGCCAAGGACTGCCATTTGTCATCTGAGGGCTTGTTATCCATGGCTGACCCTGAGCAGTTTTCTCCACGTGCTTAAGCAAGCAGCTCTGACAACATCACTTCCCTGCATATCAGCTCTTTCCCAAGGAGGGTGTTTTTCCTTTGGTCAAACCCCAAACTGTTTTTGAGGGAGCTGGGGTGGTTAGTACAGCCTGCACATCGCTGTGGTGAAGGAGAGGCACATGAAACAAGCTGACAGCATGCAGGGACTTGCAGTCAGTGTACACAGCGAATGTTGTGACGGAAGGAGTGCTCCCTTCTGGTTTTCCCATCAGGAGCAGCAGCCACAGTCGGTGTGTGCTCTCTGTCTTTTGCTGCAATAGTAGTAATTGGCAGCAGTGAGGAAATGCAAATGACTTAATGCCTAATCCACCACAACCAGTGTGTTGGCTGATTCCTGCATCCACTTCCTGAATAGGAAAGTCAGCAGAGCAAAGGTGTGTGAGAGAATTCACCAAAGAGCTGAACTAATGGTGGACTGGAGGATGGGCTGAGTGAACAAGAGCAAAGGTCTGGGAGAGAGCAAAGTCACACTACAGGCATACCAGGGCTTTCAGGAGTGACCAGACCTTCAAGAGGCTCTGTGTCTGAGGCATCTCTCTGGAGGGATCTTTGAAGTATGCAGCAGTTGCAGACCTCCAAAGGAGAGGCCGCTCCTGCAAGCTGTGCTCAAGCATCCCAGAAATGAAGGCCCCATGGTGAAGACTTGCTTTTGGAAAGCTTAATCCTAAGGCTGTGCAGCAAAAGCAAGTATTTGCCAGACCTTTTTACAGGAGAGACAACAGAATGAATTGCTTCATGCCTGAAAGAGAATACAGCTGTCCATTCAATAACAAAGCCTGAATCCTGAACCCTCTGGAAAGCCAAATAAACATCAAAGCAGCATCATACTTTTCATTTACAGTCCACGGGGCTTGTGAACTTAACCTAAACTCACAAAGCCCTGAAGCACTCTGTAGTGAGTGCTCCTGCAAGCCCGTAAGACATATCCATCTCCAGTGACACATTTCTCAGTCTCTTTCCTCACTGTGCCTCCTGAAAAACTTTAGACTGGATTTCCCAAAATCTGAGAGTTTTAAAATGCTTTAAGCTGCCCATTCCAGACTGGGTAGTACTCAAATGCCTGCAGATCAGGGAGCCCTCAGCAGCAGATTGACTGATGATAGCCACCATGCTAATGTCATATCCCCCGAGGATCACGGTTGTCAGGCAAATTGATTCTCTGAAGAGTGATCTTGGCTCTAATTTCAGCACAGTGGCAGCTCTTTTGGGGGCAAAGATGCTCCAAAAGCAGTTTGGTGTTTGGGACATTGCTCAGAGGAGCTGAATGTCAGCACATGCAAAACCACCATCTCCACTGGTCCGTGTGTGACATCAACATCTAAGGCACTTACAGTGTTAATGTCTTTAATGCAGAGGGAAATCAAATCACCAAAAGGATCTGACTAAAAAGGTCTGGGCCAAATTCTCTGCAGGTGGAGAATGCCTGCATCATTCTTAATGGAGCTGTGATGATGTGACTGACCCTCCCCACAAGTGGTGGCTAGACACTCACATCACACTTCCACCCAAGCTAACTCTAATTTGCTCTGGGTCTGAGTCATCTGCCCAGCCAGAGACAAGATGCTTCACCTCCAGTGGCTGAGATGGGCACCTGGTTGTTAAGGTTTGCCTTGCAGGTGTTCCCCAGCCAGGACCTCTGGCTCTGAAGGCTGCCAGCACAAGCCACCAAAGGACGGTCCCTGCCTCAAGAACCTTGTAGTGCATGCAAATACCAATGCAGGTGCTTCCTGACCTCTTTTGGGGGCTGGACACCAGTTACAACAAAGAGGAAGCCTGGCAGGAGAAGTTCATAGGAGAGACAGGTTAATTACCCAGCTCTTTCTGGGGTGCTGGTTTATTATTTTCACTGCTTTTATTCAATTCCAGATTATGCAAAACCACCTGGTGTCCCATAAGGCTCCTGTCCCACCTCACAACTGATTCCTGCTCCCATCCCTGTTCCCAGCATGACTCTGTCCCAGCAGAGAAATCCTGACCCCACAGGACTTCTGGGACTGACTGTGCCAAGTTGCCCGTCAAGACCTGCCAGTTTCTCACAGCTGGGATTTAACTCAGATAAATTTTTCTGTTATCCACAGCCTTTTCTGAGGCAATTCTCTAAAAGGGATGATTCAGTGTACCACACTTGATCACTTGCTTTGCCCATATCCGTTTGAGATGGCCACCCACTTCAGCTTTTCTTACTCCAAGAGACATGGAGGGGGAGTTTTGACCTATACCAATTTAAAAAGCACGTTAATTGCTGTTCTAGTTGGGTTCCTCCCATTCATGCAGGAGATGTTTCTTGTGTGCTCTCCACTATGCATTATTTAGCAGGAAGGACATCCAATTCCTCCCAAATATACAAGAGAAACCAAAGACCAGTCTGGGGTCTTCAGCGACATTGCTTTCCCCTTAATGCTTCTTTCTTCCTTTTTGCATCCTCTCTCTTCTGCCCACCAGATTTTATCCTTTCCAAATCTCCAAAACATGAGGTTGACCACAGTCAGCCCAAGGAAATGCGTGAGCAGAGACAGCTGATCTTTGCCAGTCTGCATTTTTGATCCCAAGGACTCTGAGGATGACGTCTCCTTTTCCTAGGCATGCTTCAGGACACCCTGGAATTGCCCTACATGCCAGTCACTGAGATTTACAGCTCAGCAAGTTCAACCTTAGATTCTCTGAATAACGTGCACACGTCTTGCTAAAACTGGTGCATTCAGTGAAGGCTTGACATATTATCTTATGCAGCTGTATTAAAAACACCCTGCCCCTTCAACCATAATAGTCCAGGCACACATTATAGCTCTAACCACATGTCATAGCCCAGTGCTGTCCCTTAACTGCAAACCTCCCATCTGCAGATCTGCCACGTCTCCAGAGTCGGGTTTGTTTCTGACTAAGAGATCTGGAAGAACAAATGTAGGATAGGAGGAAAACGCATGGATTGCAGACCAAGAGAGGTACAGGCACTTAGCAACAGCCCATCTGCCCTGTGTTTGTTTCAGAATTTGCCAGGTAAGACACGTGTTGACTAGAAAATGTTTATTATTACTGCTGGCCCTAAGCGACAAAGTGTAAAATGCACAGCCTGCTTTCCCCTTCGCTGAGCCCTGACAGCCTCACTGGAGAGGGCTCCTCCTGTGCCAGGATTTTACCTGCCTGTAGACAGGCCTGATATTTTGGTGTCCCAAATGATGAGGCTAAGGCAATCCTCTGAGAAAAAGTCACCTTCATTGCTGCTGTATTCCCCAAAACCCAGCCCTGTCTCAGCAAGGCTGGACTCACCAGAGAGTCCAGAGCCACAAGGCATTTGCAAAAGGTATGTGAATCATCCAGTTTGCACAAGGATTTGCACATCAAGAGTGATAACATGCAGGATCAGCCTGAGCCCTAAGAGCAAACATGGAGATCTGTGTCCCACACAGCCAAGGCTAAGGCTTTTCCCCAGAATGGCACACCACACTGATCCTGGACACATGTATGCACCCCTCCTGTGAACCCAGACAAAATCTGGACAAGAAAATGACTTTGAGACTCTGTGAAGACCAGAGAGAGGTTCAGACGTGAGGACATGGGAGGCAGCCCCAAGGCAGCTCTGGCTCCTGCCATTTCCAAACTCCTCATCCAAAGAAAAGAAGAGTTTACCCTGATCTTTACCATCTGATGCACATTAAGAGGAGAAGTTCAATATCAGTGTTCCCCTAGACTTGCACAGGATACTCAGAATTTTATGGTACAGCACTTAGAATTTCATCCTGCCAAAGAACAGCCCACAAAGTGACTGGAATTTATTACAACAAGATTAAACAATAATAATAAGTTTACAGAACAGCCAGTATGAAGATGAACACACTCAGAAATCTTGAACACTGTGAGTTGTATCCATAGCCCTTTTTTTTCTCCTCCAGTGAGACACAGGGATAACAACCTGATGCAATCCACCTCAAGCAGGACCAGTGCTTGGGAATCAGCGAAACCAGACCCTTTGTTTGTAAGCGATGACAGCTTCAAAGTTTTAATGTTTGTAGAGAGATGTTTTCACCAAATATGATACACAGTGATTAAAATAATGAGCTGGAGCAAGCTGAAGTTATAATTGCTCCTTTTCCTCCCCTCCCCTGAGTTGGTCTGAGTGCTTCGTTAACTACCTTGATGAACCAATCAAGAGTTGGCTAAATCAAGGAAGGAGCAAACAAACCCTGGGAGACATCCCTACAAGAAAAGACACATTCTGGACACCGAGCTTTGAAGGCAAGCTGTATAATGAGAGCCGACTGTATCTCAAAATCCATGTTAGCTTGAATGAACTTATGTAATAAACATTTATCACAGAACATATGTCACTGAGCACCTGCCAGACTTCAGGAATAGAGCCAACGCAGCTTGAATCGTATATGTATTAAAAAAAAACCCCAACTTGGCGGCAGGAGGCTGGCAGACGCTTTTACTAGAAAAATCAGAAGTGATTTTGAGAGGAGCAGAAATTTCCTGAAACCTCTCTCACTCCATGTGGGAATATAGCACTTGGAAAAAGCAAGAGGCTGATCAAGCTGTGCTGAGTGGAGGGAGCGGGATGAGCTTCTCTGCTCATCCCCTCTGGAATTTGTCCCTGCATCCCCACTGCTCCCCTGCCTGTGCTGCTGCCCGTGGATGAGTGTTGTACTGGGGGCCCGTGCCTGGCTCTGCTCAAGCAGAGAGGCAGCACTGGACAGTGCAGGGCAGCTGCTGGAAAAACAGCAAGCACAGGGCTGAGCAGGGCTGGGAGGTGAATTTACGGTGAGAGGAATAAAACTACCCAGCTCAGGGGGGAAGTTAGCACCAAAATCAAGCAGAATGAGGTGGTTGATGGATGAACTGAGACTGTGAGTGGGAAGGGGGTTCAGAGCAGCAGTGTTCAGTAGAAACCACAACAGCAGAAGGACAGGGCAGGATAGTGCATGGGTTTGGGCAGGGTAGTAAGAACCTTGTCTGGGATTTTCTTCCTGGGCTGGTACTCCCTGAGGAGCAGACACAACACAGCAAGGAGCCAGGGATAGGAGGTGTTTCTGTCTGATACAATAATGAACATCAGGGCAAGCACAAGGCTGTGCCAGGCATGAATCGCTAAACTTTGGGCACAGGCTGTGTGTGAGAAGCTGGAGAGAGGTGTGAAGCAGAGGTGACAGAGCCAGGTGAGAGGAGAGGAAGGGGACTCCCTTGCCTTGCCACTGATGGGCATATCTGCACCAACTGTGCTTTGTCCAGAGCTACCCTGCTCTCTCAGGCACCCACAGCAGGGCATCCGTGACAGCTCCGTCCCTGCTGGAGGTGACAGACCTGTTTTCCCCTGCAGCACAATTAACTCAGGCCATGCAGGAGATGAGTGGGACTGTCCTGCTCGCAGGCTGTGTGTCAGCAGTGCTAGAGCAGGCGTGGGTATCTCTGAAGGGCAGTGCCTGTGCACTGAAGCCAGACCCTGAATTTCCTGTCTATCACACTTGCAAACCGACGGTCAAACCCAGCCCTGGGGAGCAGGTTCTCTGGGAAAGATGAGCAAGATTTGCTTTGCAGCTGATATCCTCATATTTTTTTACAAAACAAGAACTTGTTATGCACTCTTCCTGGCATATGGCTTCAAGCTTTAGGAACTCTGCAGAGCTACCTCAGGCTGAGGAAGGGCAGTGAGCATAAAGAGTACAGAGAGCAGGGAAGAAGGCTACCCCAGGAAACAGGTATGGGATAGGTCCCCAGAAAGCTGACGCTCCTTAAAGACCTGTCTAGGTTTGGAGAAGAGAGGAGAGAAGAGAGACATCAGCTGGTCAGACTGTCCAAACTACACTTGAGTAAATCCAGACCCCCCTTCCCTCCTGCTGTCTAACTTCAGCACTTCTCTGATTGCCATTATCACTGCATCTGAGCACCATGGGTTGTTTCAGTGTTTTTATCATCTTTTCCCTTCTGCAGGTGTCCTTGCTTCCCTCTGCAGATATAAATGAGAAACAATGCCTTGGGAAAGACTATCAGATGATTCCCAACTGACCCTTTGGACGGCTAACCCTAGCTGAAGTGACCAGGGACTTGCCACCTGACTATTGACTGACCATCTGCCCTGTGTTTGGGCTAGAACCAAGGGCTTGGAAGCAGCCCAGCACATGCCATGGTGGGGCTTTGCCTGACCCCATTCATTGTGGTGGTCCTACAGTGAGGTAGACGAGTGTGAGATCAGATCCAGTAAGTGCAAGACTGAAAGGAAGCAAGAGGAAGGAGAGAGCAGAAGCATGAGGAAGAGTGAGCAAGGGCGTGTTGGTGCTGTCCTTCTGCAGGGATCTGCTGGCTATTCAGAGGAGCCTAAGGCTGAACAGCCTGGCTCAGACACTCAAGGCACACATGCCACTCATTTGCCTCCCCAAACGGCTGATCCCAGCTGCTCCATGGGAAGACAAGAGCCTATCTGGAGAGAAAACCCTCACTAACCACCTGATGGTACAATGCTGAGGACAAATGATTCGTTGTTATTGCAACTCTCCCTGCTGCACTGAATCCATGGGCTTTCATTAGCACTCATCCAGGCTGGCTCTGCCACAGGTGTGCAGTGCATACCTGGGCTACAGCTTGCTTGCTGGTCTTCAGCTAGTGTCCTGCAGTCACACCACTTGGGTTTTTTGCCCCTTCTCAGTGGAAATGTGAATGCTGGTCCTGTCAGTGTGTCAGATTCTGACCTGTGTTTCACCGCATGAATTGCTTCAATAAAACCCTGCTAAAGCAGAACCGTGATGATTCATGGTCGTGCATTTCTTCCACAAGTGTTGAATGTAGGCTAAGATTACAATAGATCTGGCATTGATAGGTGCTTAGATTCAGGGTCTTTTGTATTTAAAAATTACATGTAAAAAAAAAAGTCTTGTTGAGGATTTGTGGAGGAAAATCATACTTTGAACAACTACAAAAAATATATGGTGCAGAAAGGGAGGTTTTGC
>NW_008236696.1:6554975-6609590 GCF_000691975.1 Corvus brachyrhynchos | reverse complement strand
CTTTCCCTCTCCTCAGCTGCCAAACACCATGGTTCCCCTCAGCTCCTCCTCTCTCCATTTTTGGATGAAGAATATCTGTTTTGAGTAGCCAAAACTAAACAGAAGTTGAATTTCCCAGGTGGGAGCCGAGTTTCCTCAGAGGGGAGCTGGTGTGGTCACCCAGTGGCCCCTTACAGCAGTACCCTGCTTGTTTTACCATTTCTGGAATTGGGTGATTAAAGGGCAAACCCTTCCTTTCTGTGGTGCTGCACCACTTGGAAGATGTTTTACTCATCTGCCTAACCATAACCTACATCGTGATAATTAATGAGTCAACACTTCTTTCTGCACATGACAGTGGCTGGAAACAGGTAAGGCACTGACATAGGCAGGGGGGTGACGGACCCACACAGACACCCCCGGGGCTGACTCTGCACTCCCACCGCCCTGAGTAGTCTCCACTGGGGGTTGCACACGTGGGATGGACACAGCTCATCCGCCAGCTGTGACAAGAACACCCAACCCATCAGCCCAGCGGGGAAAGAAAGAGGCATGAAAGCGAGAGGAAGTGGAAAAGATCAAGGCGAGAGTGTAAGACAACAAGCTCACCACCGGAAAACAATAAAAATAAAATTGCTCAGAAATAGCATAACTGACATGCAAAGGAGATCAAAACAGGCCCTGAAAATATCTCCTGGCGGGGGGGGCAGGGGGTGTCTATGGTGGACACTATGGGGCAGCCAGAGGATGTGCTGCGGGTGGCGGGCAAGCGTTGGCTGTTTCGTGGCCACATCCACATCCTGCCTGGCTCCCCAGATTCTGACCTACAGGTCTCTGGAGGCTTTGGTCTCCTGGGACATGAGCAGCGCTTTGCGCCCCAGGGCACCAGAGCACAAGAGATGCTGCTGCTATCTCTGAGCCAAGGGTGGTGTAGGGGCTCTGTCAGGAAGCAGGTGCTGTTCCCATTTGGCTCAGCCCCACTTGTCCAACCACTCCTCTGGTGCAAAGAAAAGAACTTGGGTCCTGCTCCACTTGCCCCAGCACAGATTCAGAGCACGTGCTGTTTACATCAGCAAAGGGACTGGGAATAAGGGAAAGGAGAATCCAGTTCTTCAGGGTTTGCTTTACTGGAAAGGACAACTGCTCTCAACTTGCCTTCATGAGAGTGCTAAAGGCTTAAGCTGCTGAGGCATTAAGCATGCTTTGACCTTTAAGTAAAGATAAGGCTCCGAAGTCAGCATTGTTTTGCTGTAGGTTGCTCCTCTGCTTAGAGCTGAGCACACTTTTAAGCCTCACTGTGCTGTGTCCTGGCATGATTCAGATTGCTGTGAGCACAGCACCAGGGAGCAGGACCATGTCCTGTGGGCCCATCTCAGTTTTGCTTTTGCCCAGCAATGTGATCAGTAGCATTCAACCAGCCCTGCTGCCTATCTCTGAGGAGGTTCACTCTCCTGAAGCTTCAAGCACAGCCTAGACATCTCAGGTCCAGAATAATATGTCTTTCACTCCTTGCACAATAAAAAAAAAAAAAACAGAGAAATCACTCCAAGCATGGGTAGATCTTCAGAGGAGTCCTTTGGGCTAATGTGCCCAAACTTGAAAGACCTAGTTGCAGGCTTGCGGCTGTTCTGGCAACTTTCCAGCTCCCTGTGAATCAGGGAACACTGTGACTGCCACTCAAGGACAGCAAACTGTTTAAAACATAATACCATATTCCCATCTGCTGCACTGAAATGCATGGATGCCCATGGACGTGTTATTCTTCATTCCCTCTATAACAGAGCATGTGATAGAGAGTTTTCTCCAAGGAGAAGAAGGGTGAATGAACACAGCCAGGGAATGTCATTGTGTTTCTTGAAAGCATAAAAGGTTGGGCTAAGTACTAGGGATTAATTATTATAGCTGCTTAATGATGCTAGGGATTTTTAATATTATTATTTCTGTGTCTTAGCCAGGGTCATGGCAACAGGAGCACTGGAGGGCCACCTGCCTGGGCTGTGCCAGATGAAGGTTTATATATGGGTTACAAAAGTCACTGAGACAAAATGCTGATGAACATGGGACGTGCCTGGGCTGGGGTCCACTTTGGCTAGCAGCAGGGACCTCCATCCTGTGGGTCCAGACATTCTTGATCAGAGTTGAGGGTAGTTCTAATCCTAATGCAAAGCTGCCTGGTCACCTTGAAACAGCTATCCAAAAATGGCCAGTCGACCTCCTTGGTCCTGTAAAAATACTGGCTGCATCAGGACTTCAATACCATGAAACACCAGTTTCTGCATTTTAATTCTGCTGCCCTGAGTGATGAAATGGGGGAGCTGGATGCTGGCAGCTCTTGCTCCTTGAATACTACTAGCTCATGTTGCAGTAAAGTAGAAGTAACATGATCCTAAATGTGAAAGGATATTTTTTTTTAATTCATGGTTTCAAAAAGCAAGAGAGAATTATGCCCATGTGTTGAAGGAAGTTTAATAAAGGTTTAATTAAGTGCCTCAATCTAGATTTAGATGTTCTCACTTCTAGTGCTGGAGCTTGGAGCTGTTAGTCATTAATACTCATCTCAGGTAACTTCCACCACCCTCAGCCCCTTACCTGACACATGCACACACTTGACAAAGATTGCTGATATCCTCTCTGAAAACTAATGAAATCACAGGGTGATATTTTGATTTCAAGGGCATCAAAGTGATGCAAAAAAATGATGGAATCAGGAGGCTCTGATACCACTGACACAACACAGCTCTTCTTGTCTCTAGATCTGAAAGCACCTTGAGAAGGAGATCTGAACCACCCCCTCTCTGTTCAAGAGAAACTGAGGCACAGCTCTTTCCAGAGATGCAACCTGCAGGTCTAGGGTAGAGTCTAGCTGCCCCAGCCCCAGGCCAACCTAACACTCACTGACCACACTCTCCCTAGAACAGAGATGGGATCTGCCATGGGCAGGAGATCTGTGTGTGCGTGTGTGTGTGTTTGTGTGTTTGTCTGTGGGTACATGGGTTTTACAGAGAGAAGGATCTCAGACACAAACAAACAAAGAGGAAATAAATTCAATGGTCAGCTGGGAAAGCAGGTTCTGCCTTGGCTGCTTGGAGTCTAAAGGGCAGCAGTGGACACAGGAAAATGCTTTCTAAAGGCTGGAACAGTAACCAGATTTCTTCCTGAGATTATTTCACAATATTTTTAGTTCTTGTTTGCTGCACAGGAGATTGGGTAGGCAGAAAGGCCTGATCCCAATTTTGTGCTCTTCAACAGAGGAAAGTGCTCCCGACTTGCAGAAGGCTTCAAGACTGCTGCAGTAATTCACAAATTACTGATCTTCAGCAGAACAGAAATGGGAAAAGAAATTATTCTGTATGTTTCAATAGAGTATTGTGGAAAATTGAAGGATCATTAGCAAATCTTCTCCATATGGGGCTGGCGGTATACAGCTAAAGAACAGAAGGCACAGGTCTCTTCAGGTTATTAATAAAAGCAGCAAACATTTCCTTTGCTTACTAGTCTGAGTATGTCCAATTTTTGTTATGGGAAGAATGCCATGCCCTGATGAGGATTATTACACACATCACGTATACATGTGGAGATCCCACTGCATCTGGGAAAGGTTTGCTCGCTCCCCAGAGATGCCCTGGATTGCTGCGAACCTGAAGGTCAGCTAATCAAAAGTGCTTTTTTCCCCCTTCTTCCCTTTTCCCTTCAAGGCTGGCTATGCAGAGTTGCTAGAGTAGACACAGTGCTGCCCCAAAGGTGATTTCCCCAGCCAGTACTGGGATCTGGGATGCCCGGACACCCCCAGGAGGAGCAGAGCTCGAGGGAGATGCACAGCTTGCGGTGCTGTGCTGCGGTCACAGCTCCTGAGTGTCTGTGGGATCGACGCCTCTCTGGGTATCGCAACAACCTTCTCAAGATGACTGTGCTGGTGAGACAAGATAATGCTTGTGATAACAAGAGCCATGAGGCTTTGCCCCTGGAAAGTAGTGGGCTTAAGGCTCCAGGTTTGTTTCAGCCTCTCCCCCGCCCTCAGCAGCACTATGACTGAATCAAGGTGAACAGACTCAGCCTCTCAGCTAGCTTGGAAACTGGGGCACAAAGAGAAGTGACTCACTCCATAGCTACCTACCAGTCAGAAACTTGTCTAAGGGATAGGAACCTTGCAAGAAAACATAATTTTCCATAAGCAAGGTCAGCAGTTTTCTTCAGGCACTCAAGTCCGGGGCAACCCCTGTAGCTGGCAAAGTCCTCCTGAGCCCACAACCCCACCCTGAGGTGCTCCCAGCCCAACAGCTATCCAATTGCCCTGAGTGAGGGAAGAGGAGGGTGACATGGTTTGGAAGCTGCTCACAGCCTGCGGAGCAGGCAAAGCCATGCCCACCTTTGGCCTTGGGCACCCAAGACATGACTTGCTCTCTGCAGTGGCACCCCGAGCAAATGAGCAGTGACTTCACAGGAGTGGCCTCACCACAGAGCAGGGACCTGGTTTCCTCACATGGCTGTGGTCCTTGCACCTTCTTAAAGGTTTCAAAGTTATTTGACACCCACCACTGAGACCAGAGGTGTTTTGCTATCCTGAGTCTTATCTGTAAAGCTTTGTCACTTTGGTTTTGGTGCCAGCCCAAGTCTCCACTGGTGCCAAAATTGACACCATCAAGAATGCTCCACTGCTGCTGATTGCCTGGGGAGCCCAGGCCTCAGGCTTTTTCCCTGACAATTCTACCACTAGATCAATATCTGTGCTTGAACAAGAGCAGAGCACTCAGAGATACCTCCAAATGCAAATGGGACACTTGCCAGTAATGGAGAATCCATCACAGCCCTCCAAAACTGTGCCAGGGTTTAATTAAGCCTCCCGATATAAACACATTTTATACCTAATCTGCATTTGTCTGGCTTCAGATTGCAGCCACTGGATCTTGTTTTACCTCCGATAACTGGGCAGGTTTGGTGTCATTCCACTCCCATTCCATATCACCTCCCAGCAGGACTTCCCTGGACCAGGGTTATCCCAGGCGTACTTTTCCCTGCCCAGAAATGTTGCCTGAGTGGAGGGTGAGGGTTTCAATCTCTCATTTGACATTTCAGATGCCAGGCAGCCCATTCAGAGCTGTGTGGGCATGGGTAAGGGAGCTCACACATGTTTTCCCAGGGTTAGACTGGCTGCACATTTCCTCTGGATACTCTGCATGTGCCAAATTTGTTCCCCACACCTCAGACATGTTGGAGTCCCCATCCATCTCTCGTAGAGATTAGGACAAAGCTGAGAATGCACTAAGTGCTCTTCACTTGGTTTACTTCTTCATGAGCTTGTTTTTCTTTTTTCCTTCTCTGCACCCTCCTGGACTGCCTTTTCCTTTGAGGGATGGAAGTGGTGCCCACCCCAGGATCACCTGGCAGAGGGATCACAGCTGCTTGGTTCACCGTCATTGTCTGGTTCAGCTTCTGCTCTCCTGCATCCCCTTCCTAACATCCTGCTCCTCCCACGGGCAGCCCTGCCTCCCACTCTCCCTGCCTCTGCTTGGTTTCTCCCATGGAAACACGGCCCTCCACCTTCCCAGGGAAGCTGTGTCCTCGGGGGACACAGGCTGTTCGTCAGCCTAATGGATTGATTCAGTTTGACTTCCTCCTGCTCATTTATTCAAGTTTCCTAGAAAGCCTTTTTCACTGGAGGCTTCCTGAGCGAAGCAGGTGGTGTGTCCAGGCACGTGTACATGTGGGTCTGTGGGCTGGGGGAGCTGCATCCCAGACCCTGCTGTTCCCCCCAGCCCTGCTATGAGCTGTTCCAGCCCCGTGCATCCGTGCGGCGAGGGCTGCGGGGATCTCGGCATTTGTAGAATGAGCATCTGGGAATGTGCATCTGATCCTCAGGCCACGTGAACGGTGGGCTAAAAATAATAACCAACTGCTGCTCCATTCCTCAGCAGCATCTGGGAGAATTTGTGCAGGGAGGAGCAGCCATCATCCTCTAACACTACCCAGCAGCATCCCTCTGCTTTGAAACTTGGGTTTGTGCTTGTAAAAGGGGTCAAAGACTGCAAGCTAATATTTTTTAAAGGGTTTCTCTAGGGGAGGGTTATGTTGTGAATTTTCTCCTACTTTACCCATCTGCTGCTCTCCTGGCCATTGAAAGATGCTGCAGTTTTGCACTTGAAACCTCATTTGCCCTTTCCAGAGGAGCTGACACCAGTGCCCACTGTATCAGTGCAAAGGTGACAGTGTTACAGAAGGAAGGCTATGAAGACCATCCCTGTGAATATGGGTGGAGACCACCTTTTTAGAGCAGTCAGTGCCTTCCCCAGCAGTGATGAGCAGAGAGCCCAGCTGTAGCAGATCTGCAAGATTGCTGGTGGGAACAGTCTCTGCCTTGACAATGCAGTGTCACTTTCAGTGTACTTTCAGTCATCAGCTTTAGCTATGCCGTCTTTGAGGTGGCACTGACCATTGTGGGCAACAGAGTCAAAGAAGAGTCACCTGTGGTGACACCTTTGTTTAAACTTTGCTATTCTGTAACACCTTTGTTAAAACTTGCTTATTCTGTAGGATTTCTTGTCCTCTCTCCTAATACGAAAATAGCTTTACCCAGAGATTTCTTTCAGTGAGCAAATACCATTTTCAACAAGGAACAGCAGCAGCATATGGATCAGGTGCTGCACATCGCAGGGAGAAAAGCTCAGCAGTGTCCAACACAGCTCACACCTGGATTCCCTGTGGTCCTGCAAAAGGGCTAGGCAGCTCTGGAAAAGCAGAGTATGATTAAACCTCCCTGTGACTGGTTTCTTCCAATGTAAAATCAAATTAACATCACTCCTGTATTTCTTGGGAGAAGGTAGGGGAATGCTGCACAGGGATGCAGACAGCAGTACAGCCCAGCTGTGGTCCTTGGTGGATGCTGACTCAGCCCTGTGCAGGGGGTTTGTCTTCCTTTTCCTCCATCCCTCAGCCATCTCTGCTGCCTCAGGGGACACTGGAATGAGCAAGGACTGAGTGGGTTCTATCATGACCTACAGATCAGAGAAATGAGCAAGTCCTAGCAGCTGTTGAACAAGGAGAGAAAGGTTCCTTCCTGAGCAGGGAAGGCATCAGGGAGCAGAGCATTTCCACAACAGCTTTATTGCAGGTCCCCTAGCTCCCCAAATCTAGTGCTGTAGCATTTCAGGCTTGCGGATAGGATAACACCTCCAGGGCTGGGCAATTTATGGTTTGTGGGCTGCCTGTGGCTCATAGGCTGTTCAGAGCTGGTTCTTGTGCCAGCAGGCAGCAGTAGCTGTAGGTGGGCTGCTCCATAACCCACATCCCTGGCTGGAGGCAATGGGAGTAAACCCATCAAAAATGATTTTCTGGGTCACACAGCCACTGAGCGCTTGTCCCTCCTGCTTACCTAGAGAGCCAAATGAGGCCTGGGAGCATTAACCCCTCCCAGCACCATAGATATGGATTAGCATCTTTGGGATGACTCCATTGCCATGCAAACATGAAGGTGCATCAGCTGTGGCCTGGTTTGTACCAAAAGAAAGATCAAAGCAATACCTGCTCCATGGAGCAGTGGTGTGTGTGTGTGGTGGTGGGACAGAAGCAGACCCAGGAGCACCACTCTGCTGCATTTGGCTTTCCCAGTGGGTAGGGAAATGCCTGTCTGGACTGAAGCTGTAACCACCACCAGGATGTGTCAAGACCATCCTTGAAATCCTTGTGTGAAATTGGGTCTCCTGGGAAGCCAGCCAGGAGCACAGGGTATAAAATGCCATGGCAGGTAGTGAGCAGCTTGAGTCACACCGGGGCTGGGTCCCCAGGCTGCCATAGACTCCTGCCTTGGGTGGGTCAGGGTGCAAGTGCCAGGTTCTGTGTCCCAAATTTTGAGGCAGTCTGGATGCATCACTGGCAGAAGGCCGTGTGGGGCAGAAGACAGCCAGCAGCTTGATGGAGGAGACCCAGCTTGGCAGTGAGATCAAGGCCCTGGGAGTGGGAAGGAAAAAGAGAGCAACCAGGAATGAGAACTGGGCTGGGATGGGGTGTGGGAAGCATAGCTCAAGGGAAACATCTGAAAGTCTTTCTGTGGGAGGATGAGATCTGGATTCCCCTGGAGCTGGCAGACCCATTGAGCCCTGATCCAGGCGTTTCCCAGCAGGCCATGGAGGTTCTGAAGCATCCCCACCCCTAAGCTTTGCTCTCAGCAGTACCCAGGGGAGCTGGGGAATGATAGCAACAGCTCTGCAAGCTTTGGCACCTCCCAGCTGGTAGGAAACCCTGTGGAGAAGCCCCATCTTCTTTGCCATTTGCCTTGTACAAGCCCAGATCCAGCCCCTGGATACCGACCCCTTATTTTGCATGGGAAGGAGACAGACTGGACAAGCACGAGGAGTACCAAGGGCAGTATTGGAGCACCAGGAATGAGAGCAGAGGGGCTATTAAACATAGCTCTGAGTAGTGTGGCAGACCCTGACATGCTTAATTGCTGAGAGAAAAGAGAGGTGAGGTCAGGATGTTCAGGTGAATGTGGCATTTCTGCTACATGTGGTCAAAAATGGTGTATTTCTCTACCACTTTTCTCCTTATTCTTCCAGCCACCAAAACCATTCACTTTTTATCTGTAAGTGTAAATCTTTCTGCATTGGGAAATCTGCCTCCGACTCTCGGGTTGGAAACCCTAAACCTTCCGTGCTTCCTGGGAAGGAGGTGAGTTCCCTGCACACGCTATCTCCTCTCCCATCAGCTGTGAATCATGGACCATCGATGGCAGCACAAGCAGAGGGAGAGCAAGAGGTGATTAAAATCCTCAGGGAATGCTGCAGCCATCTCTCTGTTCTAAGCCTGTTGAGGTTTTCAGTTTTTAATTTAAAAATCCCCCATTTCCTACTGAAGAAACAGGAGGAAACTTCCAACTACGGAGTCCCCAACCTGCGGCCAAGCCACAGATTTGCTGTTGCTTCCTGGCTCCAAACTCAAGAACCTGTCTAGCCAGGGACTGGTGCTCAGAGCTGAGCCTCTGGGGGTGCTTCACCAGACTAGCCCAAACCGTGGCCCCCATCAGCAACACCATTCTGGTGAGTGTTCCTGAATCCAGATCATCCAGTCCCTCCCGCAGTGCACCCCAGGAACAGCTCTGCAGAGATTTACGCCTCTGCACAACATGAATCATGTCCAGCGACTCTTGAGCTGACCCTTGCAAGGAGCTCCTGAGGCATTGCATGAAAATTATTTATGGGCGGTTTTTATTGCCTGTAAAAGGATGTAGAAATCGGGCAGCGCCCTTGTGGTTTTCTTCTGTCAAATTATGATCAAGGTTGCTATTTTGCTGCCCAAATATTTAAGCGTGAGACAGAAATCTTTACAAGGGCTACCACATTCCTTAGGTTATCTCTATTGGTCCTGCCTGGGCCTATAAATACTAGAGGGACTACCAAAGTAAATAACACATTTGCCTGCACATATGTTGCTCCAGGGGAACTCCTATTTCCTTCACCATGGAGGTCAGTAGGTCAGGGACTTGCTTGCAAATCAATAGAAAATTACCTTTCAAGTGACACCTGCATTAACCTTTGATTCTTGTTGGTCTAGATGAGGTTAAGGCCGCCAGTCCCTATAGGGAGAGTCTTCCATTGTGCCTGTGATTTATTTGAATTATGATTTATTTGCATTATCTGTTTCCCTCCTTGATCTTTGGAATTGCTGGCACAGTTCCCACACAGCAGGCAGAGCCGTTTCCCTGCACACTGGTCGGGAATGGCAGGAGATCCACAAGGCTGTGCTTTTTGCTGACAGGTGTCAGAAACAATAAGGAAAACGTATATGTTTGGAAATGAAGAGAAAACTAAAACAAACAAGGGGAAGCAATTATGAAGACCCACTTGTCAGCATAAACCTTTTCTACCCAAAAGTTATGTCCTGAGCTCAGTCATTAATGACAGCCATAGGTCATTGAAAATGAATGAGTTGTAGAAATCAAACTCACTTGTCATTACGGCTGAGCTATAAAGAAAATTGCTGGGTCCTACAGCCTCCAAACTGGTGTGAATCACTGGTTATTTTCATCAGGGGCTGGTTCACACCTTGTATCTCTTCCAACTTGTGTGAAGAAATCAGACTGGTCATTTCATGTTTCAGATCTGCTTGTTCCTTTTGCTGTCCATCCCTTGCATTGCTGCAAGGCTGTGTTGGTCTATCAGGAGCAAAGAACTTAGCAGAGCACCCCATGCTTGCCTCATCTCTCACTCTCCCATGGCAGTGCCAATGTGTTACAGCTCACTGTCGTGCTTGCCTCCATCTCCCCTGGCCAGAACTGCATTTAGCAAAGGGATCATGGTCCTGCTCTGGACCTGACAAAAGGGTCCTCAGACCCCGTGCTAGATGCTTTCTCCATAAGCCAATTAATGTGGGAATTTGGCTGTGACTCCTTTCCCTCTCCCCTCCCATAGAGGTTCTAAGACACCCCTTTTCTGGGTATTATTAGGCTTCAGTTGTCATGCAGGGACTCAGGGACACAGATCTCTTTCCATCACTTCAGAAGCTGTGTCTCAGTGTAATGAGGTGACTGCGTCTTTTGTTTGTTTGTAATTCCTCCTTTGCACCCCAGAGAAATACTATTTGGTTGCTTTGCTGCTGGTGGAAATCCTTCTGCAGAGCTCTGTGCAGACATGAGGGATGTGGTGATCTTTGGAAAATAGCTGATGTCCCAAACAGCTCCTGCAAGGGCTGAATTCCCAGTCAGCCCAAGCAATCCCATCAGGGTGCGCGAAATGCTCAGTGGGCCTCAGATAACACTGAGAAACACTCAGCTGGCAGGAGGGCACTGTGTCCTCAAGGCCACCGTGGTGGTTTGACAAAAATCTGCTGGCACAGGCCACCACTCTGCCCCTGCCACCCCTCTTTGGTCCATGGGAACATCCCAGGCGCAGGGGTCCATGCAGCTCCCTGAAGCTCGGCTTCCTGTTGCTCTAGGCATGTGCATTTTTGGCCAGTGGCTTCTGACTGTCACTTGGGACCTGTGGGTGCTTCTAGAAAGCAATTAACAGCCAGAATTAAAATGGGCAGACCATAGGACTTGGCACTCTGCAGTTGGCAAATACTCCTTACCCCTCTGGCTTACTCCAAGCCCTGAACCTCGCTGATTGTATCCTGTTAACAGGCTTTAGTTCTGGATGCCGTTGAGAGCCTGCCAAGCACAATCTGTAGGATGTTTTAATTGGAGCAGAGAACAGTAATAAAAAGACCTTTGCCCGAGCCCTGCAGATGAGGCTAACAGGAGGGGAGGACTGTGCCACTGCTCGGTCACTTCCCTTGCACTGTCCTTGTTAGAGGGAATGGACCCGAGGTCCCAATTTGCTTGCCGGCCATCTCTTCTGCCCGGCTGCTTTGTGCACAGCAGAAATGTGCTCTGACCACCCAAAGCCACCCAGGCACAGCACAATTTGCTGTGGCTTCCTGAAGCCAGGGGGGCAGTGGCATCCTGCAGGGTCTCACCTGAGAGGCTGGGAACACCTGCCTGAGTGTCCAGAACAGGGGTGAGAGGTTAAGACATTCCCGTCCTATAACTGCCATGGGAACAGGTATCAAGAAGCATCTGGAGAAGAGCTTGCAGTGTAATGTCCTCCTCAGCCCACATACATTCAAGTGATTTCATTTTTCAAGGATCTTCCTGGGAATCTGAGGTGACCAAGTCATCACCTCTTTTTGCCACTTTTGGGACACTCACTCTCAGCAACTGAAGCTGAATCACAGAACGGGGCTGGAACAAGTCTGTGCTTTATCCCAGAGGTTTTTTCCCAAAGAGGCTGCTGATCTGCAGCTCTGCTGGTAAAAGCTCAAGCACTGGGACTGCTCTTCCACCTGGGACCCTCAGCAGGCAGCAACTGTTTCCTGCTTTCCACCCTCCTTTCCTTTTGGTGCCTGCTTTGAGCTGCTTGGTGTTCTTGCTGTGCAACATCACACAGAACCTGCATTCTGCTTCACAAAGAGCTGCATTCGCACGGGGGTCAGATGGTGCCCCTCCAATCTGCTGTGCACATGCTGTTCAGTCAGCTGGAGAACACCAGGGGGACAGGCTTCAGTATGGCAGCAGTAAAATCAGTGCTGCCACAGATTTCAAAGGAGCGATTGCCAAGGACCAGCTTGTCCACACAGTCCCTTGAGGACTGGTATACATAGTCACTGTGGGCTTCACCAGGCCCTGCAGGTCCCATGTGGGCTGGAAACAAAGTCAGGAAGAGATCATCCTAAATTATATGACAGCAGGTTAGAAATCTAGTCTTGGTCCCCCTTCCGTAGCCCAGCCTTGCCTGGGCATCCTTACTGAGGGCAGCATGGGTGGCATGGAGAAGGATGGGGCTGCACGGGGTGGGGAGGGTGGTGGGTGTCAGTGTGGGGGCCCAGGTCACAGCATCCCATCCATGCTGACTGAAAGCACAATGTCTCACCCGCTGCCACGCACTGGCACGGTGCGACCTGCCGAGGGGGAGTGCGGGTGAGGGGTTTGACTGGGACCTCAGTTTCACTTCCTGCCCTGTGTGGGGAGAGATCATTAAAAATATCTGACTAAGGCAGACTTCTCTGCTCTCGGTATTACTAAGCCCTCCAGACTCCCCAGCCCCCTGCAGTGACAGCGATGTGGGCAGAGCTATTTCACTTTCCCCTGGTTTGCAGACTCACAGGTGTGCAGGCAGGTGTACAGCACTGCACACCTCCTGGCCTCTCCCAGCCTTGCTGGAGCACAATCCTGTCTCCAACAGACCTGGGGGGGGTCTATGGGTCATAGCTTCTTAATCCTCAGAGAGCTCTGAGGATACCAAGTCAGGGTAATGTGGATGATGCTGAGGGACGTCAGGTGGGGATCAGGTGCTGGAGGTGCTCAGAGCAAGGGGAGGTTTGGGACCTTGCTTGCCAGGCACAGCACAGCTGGGCTGCACAGCTACCTCCTGTGTGGTGCTGCAGAGGGGCAAATCTTGACAATATCACTCTTAGCTGTCAACAGATTGTTCACAAACTGGTTTCCTCTTGGATTAGTATGGTTACCATGAAAGATACAAGCATTTTAGCATCTGGCCCTACAACTGCAATATTTGTTTTAATGACCATGCTGACTAATGCGCACAGTACTTTACAAATCTGTAACATGCCTTTTCTTGCCAGAGTAACTTGCACCCTGTGCACATACAGACATTGCAGCTTAGAGGAACAGTGGTTTGTAATTTGATGTATCCTCTTGCACATGTACCAGGTCCTGTGGTGCAATTAGATGCTCTCTTTTGCAAAGGCAATAGTAATTAATGCTTCTGCAGAAGCCTGGGAGTTGGGAGTGGGACAGGACACGTAAGATGAGCTAAAGCCAGGGTTGAAAGGCTGTCAGAAGCTCATATCTCATATCAGAAGCTCATATCTGAAACAATCAAGAGAAGGCACAGCAGGGCACCTGGAAAGACTGTTTTTTCTTCTTCTTCCACTTTTGCCTTACTAAACCTTTTTATTGATTTCAGTGCAGATACAGACGTAAATACGACACTTACATGGTCTGTCACGCAGGCCAATGTTTCATTCCATATTTCCAAATCCCAGATTCACTGACTCTTGGGCTAGATCCACTTTTCTTGTGCATTTTCTGCCCATCTCCAGTGCCATTCTTCCAGCTGATGACTGCTATGGGATCCTATAAGAGGTTGGATTAGATTTCAAAATGGGTGAGATTAACCTGGGGCAAAATATCCACACACCACCTAAGATCTAAATCCCTAGAGTTTTGTTGCTACAGAATATTCATGTTTTCACTCTGTTGGTGAAACCAGGTGACAAACTGCAGGTGGGAATCTGCTGGTATTCATATTGGGCTGCATGTAAGTGGAAGCTGCCATATCTGTCCATGAATAACTTGACTGGCATTGTTGGGCTCTGCTCCTGAGAGCTCAGGTGAGATGGCATTCCACCAGAAATGCTGAACTCTGCTTGCAAATACATGGGGACCATCTGAACCTTGCTTGTGGAGTCATTTGGAGAGACAGATCCAGGAGAAGATGTGAAGGGTGGATGGAGCTGCCCACCCATGTCACCATCCAGAGGGAGGTCAGTGGTGCTGACTGGGGCTGATCAGAGCTGTTGCCTCCCTGGAACAGGCTGTGCCTGTGGGGAAAGCCCTGGCCACCCTCCCACTGCTGTCACTTCACATGGAGCCAGTGAGATGGGAGCAGGGCTGGCACCCCGTGGGAAGGCAGTGTGGAGGAGGCACCCAGAGCATAATTTCATGGCAGCAGCAGAAGCTGATTAATAAGCCCAGAGGTGCTGGACCAAGCCCACTCTGGAGAGAGAGTTTTCAGTGAAACCAGCCTCATTTTTCCTCACAGAAGTGACATGATGGATAGCAGCAGTGGTGGAATCACTAATAGAGCAAATTATTTCCTGCACAGGTGGATCTCTGAATTTAAACCCTGGGGGCAACTTGTGTGGGGATGCTGCTGAGTGGGAGCTGATGCAGACAAAGCCCTTCAGAGTGAACATACAGCAATGCTCTCCCGGAAATTAAACCCTGACAGGGATGTGCCTTTGGAGGCTGGAGCACATCTTATGCATTTGGCAGTGACCCCATCCCCTCCTGCACAGGCTGCTCCTTCAAAGCAGAAGAGATTGGTCAGACCTTGGGGGCCATTTTTGTACAAAGTAGTCAGGAATTAGTGAGACGTGGCTATTTTCAAAGTTTAATTTAAAGGAGTTGGGCATTTTTCATATGATTTCATAAAACACAGGAGAGGTCTTCCTTAATAACTCTGATTTTTAGGAAATGTGAGGCTACATGTGCTGTTTCCATCACCCCAGGGTGCTGCAGGTGTGTGGAGTGCTTAGGATGCTTCAGGGAGGAAGGAGGAAAAGAAAAGCTTTTGGGATGAAGTGGTTTTTGTTCAGCTAATCAAAGCTCCTCACTCAGGGCTAGGACAAAGCAGACAAGACCTCTCCTTTTTTTCCTTTATCAGATGAGAGGGGTCTCTGTTGGTTGTCATCATGCAGGAAGTTGCAGGTTGCTGTTACCCTGAAACCCTGGGCAATCCCATGCTCCAGAGCAATGGCCTGTGCTGAGCAGTGCAGCTCCTCTGGGTGCTGGTGAGGGACATCTGTCAGTCAACATTGATCCTTCACAGGTCAGTCTGAGCAAGAACTGCCTCAGCCAGGTGTGGTCCTGGCCTGCAGACCCCAGCCCCAGGGTCAGGGCCCACCTCCCAAGCTTCCAGTGCTGTCCAAGGGTACTGGCCATCGGCTTTGGACAGGAGAAGCTGAGTGTGGCTGGTGTTGGGTGAGCCCTGGGTGGCAGTCCAGGGGTGACTGGTCCGTGCAGGACACACTGAGTTGGTGCACCAACTCAGTGTATATCAGGCTGGTCCTCCAGCCCTTCCAGAGCAGCAGGGGTGGGAAAAAATGGGTTAAGGGAATGTGAATGTGTGTTTGTGTACATGTGGGTGCAGGACAAAGTGTGGAAATAAAGGTGAAGCACACACCACATGTGTGAGGATGGGGGCTTGGAAAGGAAAAATTACTTCACCACAAAACAGAATTCCTTTACCTGTTTTTCTCATAAAGCAGCATGAGGATGTTTCTGCTAAAGCAGCCTCCTTTCACAGCAGCTGCATTATGAAATTGCCTCTTTTTAACAAATCCATCTGCCTGCTTTTTAATAAGCAGGGCTTTCCACCATTGTATATGTGCGAGGTCTGACCTTTTCATAGGAAAAAACATTCATAACCAAAAACTATAAATAGAAGCCTTCAGACTGGAGCAGATCAAGATGTAGGTTTTGTGACTTTTTTTAAAAAAAACAACAACATAATGTGGAAGGGAAAGGAACAAGCTCTTTTAAAAAGTCATAAACTTCTGTTATTGCCTTAAGCTTACTTAATATTTACCAAAATATTTAATGAAAGACTTAACAGTAAGGCTTACAAGACATCTGTATCAAAGCAAGTATTTTTACAAAGGAAAGGAAAAAAAGATTAGAAGTAGGTTTAGTTTAGGAAAAAAGGTATTTCCCCCAACTACGTAATGAAAACTTTATACAAGGTTTGTATTGCTAGGGTAAATTTGGTTTTGTATTTTGTTCATGTTCTTGTTCTGCAAGCTCTCATATTATACATGTAACTTTGCTCCTGAGTACAGACACTTAGCCTTCAAAGGGACTACTCATGTGAGAAAAGCTGATCATTCATTGTTTCCACTTCAAGCCATATTTGGTCCTGTGTTTTAAGTCCCAGATTCTGAAGGCAGGTGATTACATAAGAATCTCAGCTTTCTTTAAAAAAAAAAAGGGTGGGGAGGGGGGAGAAAAGTAAGTTCTAAATCTTGTGGTTGAAGAGAAAGCTTGAAAACATATTCTCCACAGAGCTTCAGACAGAAGGCAAATAATAACAAAATGAATCTTCCATCTAAGTCTGCTAATCACTGACATTTCTTGATTGGGAGCAATATTTGTTAAGTGTACAACAAAGGAGTTCAAGAAAGGGGAGTAGGAAATGATCAGTGCAATTGTGGCTTATTCGAGCCATGGCAGCAAATCACAGTTGCCACATGCCAAGACCCTCAGTGGATCTGCTCACAGATGCTCTGAAGAGCTTCACTTAGCAAACACTCAGGTACGTCAAAGTGAATCAAGAGGAGCTTTGGTTAACATGCATTTAGCTCATCTGCTCATCCCATGCCTCAGATTCTAGGATATGCATATCTCCTCTGATATTTAATACGGCACAGAAAATAAATCAACTTGCCTGGTGCTGTCAGCATGGAACTAAAAATAAGATGTTAGCTATAGCCACTGAAGGGTGCAGTGGTAATACAATACTTCAAGTCTCTCTGTTCCTTTTTGATATACTTCAGCAGACTAAGAAATAATTACATTGATCCATATTTCATCAGTCATTGTAGCCTGAGCATCTTTTATGACCATCGTATAGCTCCTCAAGTGTTGGCTACAGCTTCCTTAGAGAGGTATCCTTTTGCTGTGACTGCTCAGTGCCAGGCTCCTTTCTCCTAAGAGGCAGCACCTCACCATCACCGCTCCTCAGCGTAGCACAGCGACACTGAGCACCTCCAGTACCGCAGCACTGCTCATGTGAGGAACCAAGTCATGGGGTTTGCCCAACACTCACAACAAAGAACTTTGTCTCTTTTCTGCTGCAAGGAATTTTAGGATGAATTTATGTCACCGCTTCCCCAATAGCTATAAATTTTTTTTCATATATTGAAAATGGGAACCTACTTAGAGATCGTAGAGGTAAGAGTGGGACAGGGATTCCTGCAGAGATCTCTGTGGACACAAGCACGTGTGCACACTCACTGCACGTAGGGTTTGCCCCGTAGCTTCATTTCTCCCAAAGGATGATGACCTGTTAGCCAAGAGCCTCCCAGGCAGGAATGTTTGAAATGTTTTTCAGAAGGTGCAATTGCTGCAGACGTATCAAGACCCAAAAGTCACGCAAATGATACACAAACCCGTGGGGCAGCCAGGAAAGATGTCATGAATTCTGCCTGGGTGTTTGAAGAGAGGGGAACCCCACCATCCACATGCAGAAAAGTGGGGCATGGATTTTGCCCAGCACCTGCTGTGTGTCTGCTCTCCATCACTTGGGCTGGATGCCAAGATGGAAGAGGGGCTGTCCTTGGGAGAACTTGAACTCTACAAGAGATGCCAGTTCTAAGAACAAAAGCATTCCTTTCTGCAGAGCTGCCCTTGAAGTGGTCATTAAGGTGAAATCTGGGCCTGTGGAAGCTGATGGCAAAGTCCCCATGGACTTTGGTTCAGTCCAAATTCCACCCCTTGGGTTTGACTGCTGTCCAGCCGATGCCTAAGCCTGAGCCTGGCCTGCTGCCCTATGCTGAGTTTCCTTCTGCAGCCATGGAATGGGGCCTAGGTTGTATCTCACCAATGAAACAAACAGAACTGTATGATGCAAGGGTGTTTGAGTCATGATTTTCATCAGCGTTTCCTTTTCACTGAGCTCAAAGTCTAGTTTGAATGCAGCCTACTATTTCAGTCCACAAGAAAAGGCTACATAGAAAATAGGTTTTGAATCAGATGCTTTACATAAACCATGGGTTTTACTAAAAACTGATCCATTCTGCTCTTTTTCACTCCTACAGTAGCGACTCAGCAGGGAAGCATTAGAAGTTTCAGTACTTTCATCTTGTCTCAGAACATTTAAGGTGGCAAGAGTGGGTAATAATAATAATAATAATAATAATAACAACAACAACAATGAAATCATTCTCCACAACTGGTTTATTAGAGGAATTTTGCCAGACATGGACATAAGTCATCCAGAAATAGGTCATGATTTCCTAAAATGTATCTGAAGTGCAGGATTATTCGCCAAGTAAACTATACCAAATAAATTCTTCTCACTGTTAGTCGACAGTGCTCTTATTTTGAGTTGTTTTGACTGACTAGCAGCATGGTTCACATGGTGAATATCTCTGTCTTGACTGGGAACTGGGGCAGGCACCCAACTTTAACTGTGTGCCAGATGTCCCCTGCTGAAGCCAGCCATAAATGCATGTTCAGTCTAAGGGTACACAGGGAGGCTGGTTTTGGTGACCAGTCCATGTGCCAGTAACACAGAGGCCTTTTGGCAGCAATGGGCTCAGGGCTGTACTAAACCTAGAGATGCTGCAGTGGGGAACAAAAGTGACCTTTTAACTGCCCTTCCTGAGATTCAGATGGATGGGGGGAATGTCCCGAAACAGCCAGGTAGGGGATGAAACTGTGAGGGCTATGGGAAAATGAAACAGAGCCCTCCTTCGGTTTGGACAAAATAAACTGTGATCTCTCTTTGCTTTGCACCCAGCCTTGCTCAGTCCTGGCTGATACACCTGTTTTTAATGTGCTTGCTGGAAGTTGCCTGAGCCCAGTGTTGAGTTGGTGGTGGGAATGACAAAACTTTGTAGGAAGACCCTCTGGGGCAGCTTAAGGTAGACTCAAGCCCACTGATGTCAGCTGGAAACCTTTCAAAGTGTGTGGCAAATAACATGAAATTCCAGCAAATAGAAGGTATGAGAAGTTTGTCAAGGCCATCACAAATGAGATTTTTGTCAAAAGATCAGTCATCTGTCCCACTGCTTGCTTTTGAACCCATCCCACAGTATGGAGCAAGGAGATCCTTGCCAGTTTGGACCTCAGGGTTTATTGTAATCCTGTGCTGCGTGTGGGAAAGCAGGAAACTTCCCTGCTGTGCTTGGAATTGTAACTCTATAAACGTGTTTATACGTGTGGGGTTTATTCCTTTATGAGAAGTGGGATAAATTAGACTTGAACAAAGCCAGTGACATATCCACCCTAGGGAATTACTCTGTCTGCTTATCACTCTAATGCCCACTCCATCATTCTAACCACACTAGTTAAAGAAAAACACACTCTTGACCAACATACAAGCATGAAAATGCAGGCTTTTCTGCTTTCTAAGGTTCTGACAGAACAAAGGTGATTTAAATGGGTTGTAAATTAATTTCTGTGTGCATTAAGACTCTTAACACAGCTTGAACAGTATAAAAGAGCTTTGGGTTCACTCAGAATTAGCCTGAATAAATTCAGAAGGCCATATTTCTTCACACAGCACATAATCATTTCCAAAGAATCTGTCATAAAAGGGGATGATTGAAACAGATTTCCTAGTGGATAATTTCCTGTCTGTCCCTTGCACTTTCATCTGAAGAAGCTGAATGCCAAACTCATGGTCACCAGCGTGAAAACTCCATTGATCTCAGTGGACTTTGGTTGAGCTCTGAAAGATATGAGAACAGATACTGAGAATTTGGGTTTCTGGAGCTTGGGGAAGCTCTGTCCCTATTTGACACAGCACAGCAAGACCAACACATAGCAGAGCTCCTTCCCATGGCCATCGTGCTGGGATCCCCATTCTTGTTCAATCCTCTCAACACAGCCAGTGTGACATGGGGTTATGGCAATGAGAGTAACATGGACCCATGATCTGGGAAATAGATCTTAAACTGACACGGTTGGAGATTACAGGAGCAATTCACTGATCAGGTGCTGTGGCTCAGGATGGGAAATCTGTTGAGGTGGACCTTCCCCACGTTTCCCACTGCCATCCCTCCCCTGCTCCACCTCAGCAGATGACAGCAGGGTTAATTAATGTGTCTCCAAGAAGGACATAAAGATCTGTAGTGAGTGTCTAGGGAAGCTCCTCACACTGCTTTCTTAATAAAAACCCCTCTCTCACATCACAACACATGAATCTTTGCTCCCATCGGAGCTGGGACAGCTGATGCAGTGGGTAGAACCCTGGTGCTAGCTGAGGTAGCTGTTGCTGACTTGAGTTAAGAATGAGATTGTCAGTGAAATGAATTGATGGTTTCAGTTCCAGATCTGGCGGCCAAATTTAAAAAAAAAAAAAAACAACAACAAAAAAGCCAACCAAAAGTGGGCTGTGTAATTCAATGTTTGCTCTCAGGAAGCCACACAACACAGAAGTCGAGCGCAGGGACCCATATCTCTGGCCCTTCAACACCAGCTCCTCTTCCCCAGCCACAGGAGGCAGGAGAGGGAGGCAAGGACCCTGCCTGCAATGCTGGCAGCACCCAGGGCCCCAGGGGGTTTGCTCCTGTGTGTGCCTTCTCTGGGAAAAAGAGCAACACCAGGGAAAAACAGTGAAGTGGAACGCAAACCTCTGTCTCTGTGAGATCTCATTCATCCCAAGACTGACTGAAATGATTCAGATATAAATATTATCATACCAGAGCTTGGTGGCATTTTCATTCATGTACAGAATACAAGGCAATTTCACTTAACCCTCCCATGGCCAGAAGATGTAGGACGAAAGCCAGATTCATGAAAGCTGTTAAGCCAACATCCCTGTATCTCCAGCCAGTTACACCGGTGTGAGTTTCACTGATGCCATCTGAGGAATTGCAACCAGCTTTCAAAGGTTTTAAAAGTACCCACCACATCCCTGTGAGAGAAGTAAAAAACCACCTCTTTCAACAAAGAGGGAGAAGGGGACACTAGAGAGAAAAAGTGTGAATTTAGGGAGCTGGTGGCAGAGCACTGGGGAGCAGGCAGGAGCTCCTGGCTGGTGAGAACATGGCCTTCCTGAGCAGGCAGTCAACAGGACGAGTAGCAGGAACAATGAGATAAGCACTGCAATGGAAACAAACACCTTTTTTTAGGCTCTCTGCACCAAGCTGCTGCTGCTGCTACTTTTATCACACCATTCATTTGGGAAGAAAACAGTGCAGCAAAGCAAGGTGCACACACAAAGCTGCACACCATGTCTGAGCTCATGTCAGTTACCAGCCAAAAAAATCGAGTTGTTAAATTATTTCATTTAATGGTTTGGGACTGCAGTGATCTTGTACAACGTTAAATCTTTGGAAACTGGATACAGCTGAGTTAATCCTTCTGAGCAGGACATGGATGATCCACAACAGGACTGAGGACCACAGGTGGTTGCTAACTTCTTCTGGGCAGCCAAAGCCAATGTTTCCATCATTAGTATCTTCCATGGAGGCTCGAGAGCTGTTTTACAGACAAACACATACACACGTGCACGTGAAACCCCCTGGCAAAAACAGTGGTTGTTTTGCATGCCAAATGTGTCAGTTGCATTTCATTTTACGACTGAATTCATTCTCAAGTCACGAATGTTTAAAAAAAAAAAAAAAAAGGCTTAGTGAGTGTTTAAATTTAGGGCATTAATTTTGCATTCCAGTGTAGAGGGAACCCAACAGTCTCAAACCTCGGAAAAAGGCACTCCACCTCTGCTTTATGGGCAATTTCATTCTGCTTGTGTTTCCAGAGCCTACTTCAAAGCACAGATGCGTTTCAGGTAAATAATGACAAGCTTCAGAACAAGTTTTCCTGGTAACACAAATCACCTCACTAATGAAATCAGGGGAAAAATTCAGAACAACTTGATATCCATCTGCCTCAAATCAAATCCTTCCATTTATATGCTATAAGTAGGGGCCTGATTCCTCCCACAATCAAATCAGAGGCAAAACTCCCACAGATTCCAGTGGGAATGGGGTCAGCTCTTTGTGCTTGCTGGATAACCATTGCCTGGATGTGGGTGAGGATGCCCTGGTCCATCCAGAGCGAGGCAGAGGATGTGCTTTGGGTGCAGCACTAAACAATGGGTTCAGGTTCAGAAGAATATGAGGCACCTTCCCTCAGCACAGAGAACACTTTCTATAGTTTCCACATTTCCTTCCTGCTCATGTCAATCATGCATGGGGGAAAACAATGAAGAAACACCAACCCCACATGGAATAAAGTAATGGGAATCTGAAAATGAGCCACATGCTGAAAAGAAAAGTCATTGCATCCAAGATTGAAAGTATTGACTGTCTGGACTGCCAAATAAATCAGACTAGCCCTGGGGACTTGGATCTATACCTGTACTTACCTCTTCACCTCAAACCTCAAGGGCAAGCTTTCCTTTTGCTTTGGAGGTCTGGAGGTGGGCAAAAGGTGCAGCTCTTGGTCACCTTCTTGTGCATCGCTGAACCACTTGACTCCCTGCAGGCTGCTGCCTGCTTCCAGAGACACTCCTCTCAGATCCCATCAGCCTTCCCAAAGGTTCAGCTGTGGTGTGAGGGAAGCTAGATGTCCACTTGGCTTGGCAACAAAGAGAAAAAAATTGTACTTGAACCTGGAAATTTACAGGAATGCAGAGCAGCCGTGTTGCTAAGCCAGCTGCAAACCTGCTTTGCTCGGGGCTCTTCCCTTTGTAGGGTTGAAGGAATGAGGCACGTGTTGCCAAGTAGGACATCAGTGCTACAAACAAATGGAAGGCCCTTATCCCACCAGCAATCTCGACCTGGTAACGGGCGGGCAGCTAGAGTAACAAGAAAGCTCGGCTCCTTCCTACTCACAGAAAGGAGAGGCGGTAGGATCCAGGTTATAATTAGAGCCACCCACAGCAATTTTGGGGAAGCTTCAGTGTATGGATTGGGATCTTATTGTTAGTGCTGCCAGTTCACCATCTGCTTGGACTGAGCCAGTTCAGAAATCCAGTGGCTGGCACTCTCAGACACATCTCCTGCTTGTCTGGAGTTTAGCAGTGCTTTAAGCCACCTCTGTGCCTGCAGGAGAGTCACAGCAATAGGAATTTCTGTATAAGCCTTTAGCCTGACTGTCCTCCTAATTTAAAGGATTAGCTTTGGCTTTGGAGACAAACTCCTTTTGGAGCCCTCTCTCCTTTCTTTCCATTGGATTATAAAATGTCAGTGGCTCATCCAAATTGGGTCTCCCCAGCACACCTTCCTGCAGCTGGAAAAACACCAGTTCTGCCAAGCACTGCATGCTGCAGGTACAGCCACATTTCATGGCATCCCATGCAAAGCTGCACAACTGTCTCCTTGCAAAGGCCCTTGAAGCAGAGTGAGGTACAGAGCTGCCCCCAGCTCTCTTTCCAGCTGCCATGGAAGCTGAGAGCAAACCCTGGCCCGAGCCGTGCTTGCCTGGAGCAGATCAGCTCCATCCTCAGTGCTCAGGTCCAGCATGATAAGGGTCAGTGTGGAAGACTAAGGAGTTGATAGGGTCTTGCACCCTCCTGGCACAAGACATTAACACCTCTAATTTGGTCTTAATTCTTGTGGTGCTAGATCACAGCACAGATTTGATACCCAATGTATGAGCCTTCAGGCATCAGTGCTGGCCTATTGCATCTGCATCAGTGTCCTTATCCCCCTCCCCATGCAGGAGTTACCCTCAGAGATCCTGTGTGGCCCCCTCCAAAGCAGAACAGGCCCCCATGTTGCACATTAAACCCCACCAATGTGAAGATTTAAACCACCTGACTGGGACAGATAAGCCACGTCAAAGCCTAGTGAGAAACGGGGCTTGCCTAAGAGAAGTGAGTCCTCGACAGAGACAGCACAGCTTAGGTTGCTATCTTTGGTTCTGCCCTTCTCATAACCACCCTGAATTTTGGTGCTTTTCCTCAAATCCCTGCTGCAGTGCCCAGGGCCCAGCTGTGAAAGCCTCACTTTTTGCCGTCTTGCTTTTAACCACCAGTATTTCTGAGCCTCCCCGCTTGCAGAAACAGGCTTCAAACCATGAGTCCAGCACTCTAAGAGAAAACAAATTATTTTCTTTTTTTTTATTTCCTTATCCCTACTGCTGTGATTTATTTAAGGAGGGACTTGGGAGCCTCAGTCAGGGCTTTTGGGTCCTGCTCAGCCTAGGGAAAGCAATCCCAAAGTCATTCCTGCACCACGGGCTCTCCAGGAAGCCCTGTGCTGAGTGCTCTGGCTGGCTCCCGTGCCCCGGCCATGCCGAGGGGGAACCTTTCCAGCTGAAGGCACAGTGAGCACTTTCTTCCAGGTAGATGGAATAGAATCATGCACATTATGAATGGTGATGTGTCTGCAGGGGGGTGGAGACGGGGCGAAGGAGGCGTCAGTGTGTTTTGTAAATGCTTTGAAATGTATTTGTGTGTTTCTGAGATGAACCTTACAGAAAATACCTGAAAACTGGTTTTGCTTTTCCTAAAGCATTGGCTCTTTCAGGCAGCAGCTTTGCCAAAAGTCATTAATCACATCTTTATTAACAAGGGCAGGGGAACAGTGACCTCAAACAACCGAGGAAAACAACTAACATTATATTCATTTGAAGGACCGCTTTGTAAAATATCTTCTGGCCTGCACATGCTACTGTTGACTTATATTTAAAGTGCACTGAGTCTTTGGGATATATTGGGACTTCTGCACAGAACCAGGGCAGGACTTGGCCCAAGGGTGTGTTTGACTTAACTATATGTCTCCTGAAGTACAAGGAGAGAAAGAAGAAAGTTTTTAAAAGGTCTTCACGCTTTTCTTCTATATTGAGTTGCATCATGTGAGTGGGATGGGCTAAATGCACTTCCCGAGTGTCAAAATTCACAGGTTCATGGGTCTCATGATATGTATGGTTTAAGTCCAGAGGGAACATTATGATCACTCAACTCCTTCTAGCCTCAACAGCCTGTTTACTCTAAGTATCCTGGCCTGCTGCTAACAGCATGGCACAGGGTCCACCACATCTTCCACCACATTGCTCAGTAGCGCGCTCATTTCCTCAGTTAAAAATGCAGCCAGCTGAATGAGCAGCTGCATTAGCTGGGACCAAACACACCACAGGGACTGCTGCCCTTGGGGTGAGTAGGGCCGTGGATACAGCCCCTGTGCCCCTGCCCTGTCCTGCCAAAACTCTGTTTGCTGCTCGCTCCCTGCTCTCAGACAGTTTGTCAGCTGGGGAACGGGATCAGTGAGAGAGAGAGCGGGGACTTTCGAGGGGATTTCTGGAGCCTGCCTCAAAATGCGTTTGTTGTGGGGAGGGCTCTCAAAGGCAGTGTGGGGAAAGGGCAGGTCCCCACCTTGGGCAGGATGCTAATGCTGCATCGTGGTAGGCACACTGTAAGCCCAAACCCTGGAAGGCTGTTGCCACTGATAACACCCATCTGCTGTGGCATCATGTCCGTTGACATAGCCTTAATTAATGATATTACCAACTTAATGAGTAGATAAGCCACCGATCCCAACTCCTGTTAAGAAATTGTCTTAAGTACCAGTCACTAATCGCTATGGAGAAACAGATAGAGGGCCAAAATGCACACCTGGAGTAAAGAGGTGTGGCTTCCATGTTTTCTGGTGAAGTTGCATTTGTTTACACCAGGACTGACTGTGAACCATCCTGATTAACACATGGCGGGTGTGCGCTGGGCGGGAAGTTGTAAACAGCCACAGCCTTAAGTAATGGCACTGGGCTTGTGCAAGACCTGTCATCCAGATGGCAGCAGGATTGATGGCTGCGGAGATCAGCAGGGTGCCAGACCAGGGTGCAGATGTGCGTGGGAGTGCACCAAACCCAGGCTTGCTCCTCCCAGACCCTCAGCTGGTGCACAGGGTCTGGGAAGACCCTCTGAGCCCTGGGATGCTTCACATGGATTGTCTAGTTCACATGGCTTTAGGAATAGTGGACATCACCATAGTGGGCATCACCGGGTGATGCCCACTATGGTGGCCAAGAGCTTTTTGGGTTGTTTAATTGAAGACGATTTGCCAGCTGTAACTGGATTTCCTGCTACCGTTGGGGTGGTGTGGATGTAACTCATAAAACAAGGAAAGGACCTGTTTCACTGTACTGATTTGATTCTTTGGCTGTTACTTTATTTCCTTGCCGTTGTTATTCTGATCCAGTGAAATTAAAAAGGCATGAGCAGCCTATTTGGATCTGAATGTGTGAGTTCCTGCCCTGCAGAGCTTTCAGTAGAGATTAGATTGTACATGCCGTTGTGTGGGGGAGATGTGCCATCAGGCAAAGGAGGAACAAATGCAGGCGGGGCGGGAGCGGAGAGACAGAAGCGGTGTGTCTGCATGAAGCTGCCTGCTGCTCGTGGGGTGGTATCTCCATCTCACTGATGGCTGGTGAGTATCTCACAAAACATTCACTGCTTGGTTTCTTCAGGGTGTTTAACTCCTGGAATGTGTGAGACAAGGCAGCCACATCTTCCTCACTTTAACCTTTTAGAACTTGTCCTAGGAGGACCTAAAATAAAAACTATGCATAGAAACCTATGCCAAGCCTCATGTTCCTGAGTGATCTATAGGGGATCCTGGTCCTTAATAATCCTTCACTTTGCTGGAAAGTTAGATATGCACTCAGTTTGCTGGTACCCAAATAAATCTTAAGGAATTCCAAGGATTTATGTGCCTACATGACACCCAACACAGACACTAAGAGCAGACAAGCCTGGCACACTGTGCTACCAACCATTCACCTATTTCAGCTACTTCACTCTAGCTCTCTGTGTTTCTATTCAGGCAGAGTGTTTCCTGTTAAAAAAAAAAAAAAGGTGTTTGTTTGTTTTTTTAAGTGATCATAGGCATGCATATATCAGAAAAAAAGAAAGGACCTATCTTCTCCTTACATCTCTATTATTTCTATTGTTCAGGTATGCCTCGGGTACTTTCCCAGACATGTTGCCTTCTGTTTTTAACATTGCCATCTGGGAATCAGATACTGCAAATCTATTGTGGTGTGTTCTTGCTCCTCACAGACAGTTCTGCCTTGATGCAGACGGATAGCTCAGGGAAGAGGGATGCCATCGGCTTTGTAGCCACTGCCTTACAGCTCAGGGAAAAGCTACGGCTCTGTGTGCACAGCACAGCTTGGGATGACCTGAGAGAGTTCTCACAACACCTGCAAACCAGGTGATGTCCATGGGGTCCAAACTCATGTTGGACCCTATGGAGATCATGTTGGGAAGCTATTCGGTGAATTAATCCTGCACTGGACCCTCTTCTCAATCTGGCACACTCCGTAATGCCTTTAATAATAATTTGCTTTTTGTAAATCCAAGGAAAGCAGAGGTGATCTCCACAAAACAGGCACAGGCCAAAACAGACTAAACTCCAGGGCATTTGGAGCTTGGTACAGGAGCAGATGCAGAACTGAGCTTTGTGGCTTGGACCCATCTCTTGAAGTTGATTCTGACAATTTCCTGATTCAGAGCCTTGTGCTGTAACCACAAACTCTCCGTATCCCACCCTCTTTGGTCTCCATCTCTGTCTGGTTCTTTAACTGAACACTGCTCAGTAAATGCTTACAGATTCAAGAGGAGAGGCTGCTAGTTCAAAGTCTTGCATTATCTGGACAGCTGGAAAGGAAAATTAAGAGCAGCAGAACCAAATCTGAGCCACGAAAAAAGCCTGGCTTTGAACAGTGACAAATACCTGCTTAAGACATATTTCTCCAGCCTCTGTTACACCCATTGCTGAACACAAAAAGTTGCTTTACCAAACTGTGCAACAACTTGGAGGTTCAGGTGGGTTACTCTGGAGTGGGCTGCTCCTGACTCTCGCAATTTTGCGAGATTATTGTTCTTTGTAATAGAACAATAATCTTTCCAGCCTAGAAAGCAGAAGAGCTGCCACCTCGATTTTGTTACAGAACTGCAGGTGAGAGGAGTGGAGCAATACCCCTGTATCACGCTGGGGAGGACCTTGTGGAATATTGAGAAGTAAAGAAACTGTGACAGAGTGTGCATGTGAGTGGTTTCTTATTTAAAAATAATCTCTGCAGACTTTCTTTTTTTTTTCTTTAAGACACAGTGGCTAAAAATGTCCTTTCAAAAATAAATCAAGCCTGAGGCTGGGTCTGAAAGCACTTAATGAGGGGTAAAAGCGGTTGAAAAAAGAAAAAAGAAAAATTCCCATGCTATTCCTAGCAATGGCTCCCCCACTTCTGAATGTAAACTGTCGCTGCATCACACTAGAGAACTTCCACCAGTTTCAGACCAATACCTGGCCCTTTTAGGGCAGATGACTGGAGAGCAGAGACTCTACTGAGACTCTTATCTCCTAAAGGCACTGGGCACCCTGTCACATACATCTCCCAGCGTGGCACAGCATCTTCAAAGTCAAAAGAGCATGACAAGGTTTAAAGCAAAACTGCACCACACAATAGGATGAAACCAGTTGTGGACAACATGATGGAAAAGCTGTTGGGGAGCTGAACTGAGTTAAAAACTGCACCTGTTATTCAGCCTTTTTTAAATGAAAACCAGGCCTTTCAGACAAATCCTATTATGTTCTTTGGAGAGGTTAAAACTTCTGTTGGGAAAAGTCTCTTTGGTTGGGATAGATTTTTGATGAGGTGGTTGACTTAGCAGATTCTCTTACAAATATTAACAGCATGATATGAATAGCACAAGCTCTACATGGCTTAGAGAGCAGTCTCTAAGCTCATTTTTCCAAATGAGCAGTCCCTGAGAAGTCACATTCCCAGAGGAGACTCTCAGGGAGTGAGAGGACATCCAATAATTTTCAATGCTAATACCCAGTGCATGAAAGGGAATGCACAATGACTGCTGTCCAAACCTGCAGATGACACCAGGCAGGTGAGGACGTGGCTGGTGTGGAGAGATGTGGGTCACCAGCAGGCAGAGCACATGTGTTCAGGCACCAAAGCCCTGTGCCAAGGAGACAGGGAGGCAGCTGCCTGTGTGGAGGGAGAACACCTACCTTGGAAAGCAGAGGAAGTCAGGAAAGGACACTGGGGGCACCCCAACCTGCGTGTGACATTGCAGAGTGATATGGGTGAAGACAGGAGATGTAGACTGAAGTAAGGACCAGTTCTTGTTCCACAGAGGGTCTTGAACAGAAAAATAATTTGCCCTTTGCTGGTCTCTGCATTTTAAGATGAAAAGTTAAGAGACTTGAAGAATGTAATGTGCTAAATTCATCCAGAAAGTGAGAGGTGGTGTCATTATACTGTGTAAGCACCTCCAGGATGACATGGTGGTAAGAAAAAGAGTCTTGAACTGCAGGTAAGGCCCCCAACAAGAACACTACTGCCCAGAAAGTTAAAGTAAGAAAGTAGCATGCATTTTATCAGTGAAGACACTTACACATTGGGATGGACTCCAGAGGCAGGGCTGGATCCACATTTCTTGATGCCATCAAATCCAATCTGGCTGCCCTCCTAGGAGGTCTGATTGAAATCAGGTTGTGCTTTGCCAAACATGAGTTAAACACAGAGGTGAGGGAGTGATAATCAGAGATCCTGAAGTGCTGGAGCTCAGGAGGGAGTCTCCAGCCCTCCCGTGCAGCCATGAACTTCGGGACAGAAAATTACAAAGCTGAGGAAGAAAAATATTATTTTAAATGCCTATTGCCTCTTGGAAGGTATGAGAGGGTGAGAAAGAAAGTGAAAAAGCCTGGGAGTTCTTGGTAAGTTCTTCCAAACTGATAAACATCCCCAAAACCCCTCAATCCTTTCTCTTTTATTGGCTTTTCAATGTTGTAAGTGGAATAAACTGGTTATTTTATGGAGGTTTGTTGGTACTGATCTTTTTAGCACACTGGCGAATTGCTCCTGTTTTGGTTTTTGTTTTTTTTGAACAGCTAAAGTTGAGCTTTCCACTCTTTGTTTGCAAGTGTTTGTTTAGGACTTGCTGAGAACAAGTTAAACACAACAAATGAGCGCTGGACAGAGTTTTGGGAGAGATTTATTCTGTGGTCATTCACTCTCCTCTCTCAGGAAGCAAGTCCCATATGCAGGCACTGTTTCTGAGAAAGTTTTTTCCTTATGTTAACAGCCATCCTTGCTTGGTAATGCTTGCAAGGCACTAAGATGAAGACCAAGGGCCCAATCCAGAAAGATAAAACAAGTTATTTTACCCTTAACATTGTCTGGCAAACAGTTCATGTATTGATGTACCATCAGAGATGGAGCTGGAAGATACTGACGAAAAAAAAGTCAAGTCATGAAATTCCCACAGAAAGTCAGTGGCAGTGGCAAACCTAGGATTAACACCAAAACCACACAGTCTGTGGGTCTAACAAGCCAAGAATGAGTAGGGTAGGTAGCAAATCTTAGAAGAGCAGTGCGAAGGTCAAAAGCTCAGGAATTAAAGAGCAGTGAAGGAAGAAACCAGAAATCCAGCTGCTGAAGGAAATAATTCATGCAATGTTGATCATCTCATCCCCATATGCTTGTAATAATTTTGACAAGCATTTCATTTTATCTGTTATTATTAGGAAAATTATTCCTTTAAGGGCAAAACCTAACTGCATTTTTCAGGTCAACTTGATTCTGGGAATCAGCCTCACTTGCCTGTGGTTTTTGTTATCAGGCCAAACACAATCCCTGGTGTACTTCTCTTGACTCGGTGGAGTTATGTTGAATTCAGCTTGGCCTAAGGGCCATTAGTTATATTGCCAGTGGGTTTCTTTAAAGGGATATTTCCCTACTTTGAATGCAGTGATTCCGGGCAGTGATTTTCGTTTTGCAATCTGGAAGGACTCCTGCATATCTTAAGGAAGTTTTAGTTGCTCTGATCCTGAAGAAACCTTCTTTGGCAATAGATGACTGGAGGCAGGTGTGTGCATGTGCTCGGGCTGGTCTGTGGATGGCAGCCTCGAGAGCCACTGCCAGGTGCCTTCCCTCCGCAGAAAGGGCCCGGGAAGAGCCATGGGAAGGGACATGAAACACACAACTGCCCCACAAAAGCTGCGTGAATGCTGTTCACCGTGCTTCTGATTGACAGAGGAGCATCTTATCTTCCCCTGAAACCTCTGCACCCAACCCTCCAGGTGTGTGTGTGTGTGTGTGTGTGTGTGTGTGTGTGTTGGGAGGGGAGCCAGGATTCTGATTAGAGGGGTTATTTAGATTCCACTACCATGGGGAGCAGCTCCTGGTACGCATCCTTTGCTTGGAGAAAGACAAAGGGAAGACCCAAAATAAGAAGGATAGGCCTTTCAGCATCCTCCAGCCAGGACATCAGGGGCTGTGACATGTCAGATGTGAAGACAGGTGAGTGCACACCCAGTGTCTCTGCACAGACTGCTGCTCCCTCTGGGTCACAAATTTATGCAGGAGAGGCCATCACAAGGGAGCTTCTCATCTCGTGAGGTCCTGGAGAAAAAGACAGGGCTGCAAACTGATGGGTGCAGGATGTCAGGTGGCAGGACAGTATCACACCTGCTGAGATTGTTTAGTGGCACTCCCCCTGCCCTGAATGTCCCAAGTATTGCCTGTTTCAGCTTGCTTTGGCAGCCAGGTTACACCCCAAGTGCTCCAAATCACTGCAAAAAAAAAAAAAAAAAGAAACAAAAAGAAATCTTTTTTGATCTTGCTTCATGCAAGATGTGAAACCTACTAATGAACCTGAGTGTAACCAGCCTCCGGTTGTTTGCCTAAAACTGAGCAACACATGAGGCTGATACTGCAGTTCTCAAGAGAGATTTGTCCTTGGGACAAAAGAGACCTGAAAGAGACCTGAGAGAGCCCGGAGCTAGGTTCAAACAGGCTGGGAAGCGTTATGCAAAACAGCAGCACAGAATGTAGGGTACATGATGTACTTGTGAGCTTCTAAACTGAAAAATCTTCCTGTAGGGACTGATGATGGGCATGTCACTGAAAAGCCATGTTTACCTTGCTTTGCAGAGGACCCATGTTCTTACCATGACTGTGTCTGGTCAGAAGAGACAGAAAACCTTTTAATCTTGATGACTTGATATGATGGGACAATCCAGAGTCTGAGCTCTAGGGTTGCTGTGGGGTGCCCCAGCACAAAAGTGTGCATCAGAGGAGGGCAGGGTTTGAGGGAGCAGGGCTCAAGGGTGAGCTGCTTCTGTCCTTCCGCAGCTGCTGTCAGTTTTGCACAGATATCACTGTGATCCAGCAGCCTATAAAGCACAAAATTATTTGAATAGGGTTTGGATCCACACAGCATCACATAATGGATTTAATTACCATGAGGGAAGAGATCTGATGTGATTTCTCTATAGTACAGCCCTTGTGCAGAAATGGTTGTTGATCCAGTCATCAGCTCTGGAGATCTCAGCTCTCCCCCATCCTGCCATCTCCACATGTCTTCCTTGAAGACCATCTGCCTTGGCATATAGCAAACTAAAGGCAAATGACCAACCTCCATTTGTTGCTCCATCTCCATCTCAGGGAGACCAGCTCTGAAGGTGGTTCTCCTAAGGAACAGTGGGAAAACATGAAAGGCTTGGGATCTGTGTCATCTAAACTGGAACTGGCTGACTCAAAGAGCAGAAATCATTTGCTGTGGTGTCTGGAGACCTCTGAACAGCTGCAAAATCCCAGTACTGAGATCTCAGTAAGGTCGCAGTTGTGATGGGCTGGGCACATTGCCAGGGTGGAAGATTCCAGGATCTGCAGCCTCCTGGGAAGACCTAGCAGCCAACACAGGCTTTGTAAAGACACCTGAAAATCCTTACTCAAAGCTTGTCAGCTTAACATTAATAACTGGGAGGGAAAGGGTTTGGAGCCACTGCAGTGCAGCCTGCGAGGTGAAGCAGAGAAGCAAAATGGAGGAGAGAAGTGAGTCAACTCAGAGAAAATCAAGTGCCTTTTAAAAAGCATGACTGGAAACATGCTCTCTCCCCACAGACTGGCCTGTTTTTACAGGCTCATACACACATCCACAGAGCAAAAGTAAAAATAGCTGAGGGGATGATCATTGCAAACTGCAACAAATAACAATTCAATAATAGGATTTTAATTAAGAAATCCATGGCACCAAATAAATTCAAGATTTGGCACAACAGCAGTGTCCAATAGCCATAAATAAAGCAATTTGCTAATGACTGCACATTCCATCTCATTTTCCTTGATGTTTTCCATGGCGTCATTCCTCTGAACCACAGGTTTTCTTTTAATCTCATCTCAATCTACAACACTATTAGGTGCTGTGCTTCTTCCTTCACAGCACCGTATTTGAATGGCCACTAACCAAAGCCAGGGAAGGTGAGGCTGGAACACAACCTTGTCTCCTGCAGGCTGAGCCCCAAGAAGGCTGCTGGTCACGCCCCGACTGCACGAGTCACTCACACATAATCAGCTGTGGCTAATTCAGAGCCAGAACCACCCCCGTGGCCCCTAACAGCTTCTGCACTTGGGATTCAGTTGGCTCCACAGGTTTGACATGTCATGACAGAGACATTTCTTCTTCACACAGCTCATTTTGTCCTGAGCTAATGAGAGATTAACTAACCCATAGCAGCAAATCAGCTGCTGCTGGTCTAGGGAGGGCATCTCAGGTTCTCTCCTTAACGAGCTTCACATTTGGCTTTTCTTAGCTGAAGGAGAGTTCATCAGCACAAACATCCTGCCAGTGACACAGTCCTTATCTGACAGATGGAGCCCAAGGAGAACTGTTTGCAATGACCTAATGTTGTTTGCTGCTTACCTGGCACAACACCAGTGAGCTGCTTCTCCCATGCCCCGAGAAGTCACTAAACAGATGCTCATGGCTCCCAAACAAAAAAGTCTTCACTCTTCTTGAGCAAAGTCAGGTCTTACAGCATATCAAAAGCACTTTGGAGCCACTTTGTCTCTTCTGCTGCATGCTGGGCGTTTGTGGGGACCCTGTCTCTGCATGGGGTTGTCCCCTCTGTGCTCCTCTCAGAGCCTAAGGGAAGGCTAGGACTCTGGCATTTAGTGTGTCCTGGCGGGAGTGTTGGGAGATGATTAACCCTTTTGTCACCACCAGACCACAATGGGAACATCTTCCTCTTTTTCTCAGTCATTAAGTTTTTTGCATACTGGAATTATATGCGTTAAACAAGGAAGTTTTCCAGTAGGTGCACATCCTTGAGTCTTTCAGTAGAAAGCAATTTGAGTGTCCATAATCACAGAGTATCTGACAAACCACAAAAGAAGCCTTCTTAATTTTAACTTCTTTTGGCCTAAGATGGGTAGGACCTGAAGTTGGGGTTTGAGACAAGCTCAGAATTACTTTGCTATTACCATAACATCCCATTCTAGGGGAGCTTTGCCACTTGGTGTTGCTGCATCTGCTTCACTCTGCTTCAGGTTTCCGTCTCAAAATTCTTCTTATTCAGTCCTCTTTTCTTTTGCAACTTTATAGGCTGTGGTAGGTGGAGATAAGGAGGCCAAGTCCTGAAATGATCTGTCTGCTCTATTTTGCAACCTCAGTGACAGCAAATATTAATGTACCTGTGTTCACTGCCCAACTCGTCTGACCACTCTGCACGGACATTTTGGTGACAAGCAAAAGCCTTCCACACACTGCCTGATTCTCCAAACACCACAGAAATACGGTTAATGCTATTGTGAGCCCCCTGAAATGCTTTCCTTTTCCACACCTCCTGCTTTTTTTTTGTGCATCATAGTCCAACATTTCTCTTGTGCCAGGCTCTTCCTGAACTGTGCCTGTGTTACACAACTGTGCCCTTCAGACTGAGGCAAGGATTAAAGGTGTCCAAATTATTAGGAAATCAGAGCAGTGAAAGGTCAGAGATCTTTCTATTTTCTCTCAGCTTGGTAGCTGGTTGCTGAAAAATCACAAACGCTCTTTGAAAATGAGGGGCAGCGAGGCGCAGCTTTCCGAGCACTCCTTGGCATTCATGTATGTGAGTGAACTATTTACAGGTATGGCAAAGCATTACTAATCTCTGAGCTATTTAGAAAGGAAGTACCTCTAGGATCTCCTCATTTGTCTCCCCTGCTTCTCCAACACCATTGAGTCACGCTGAATCTCCTCCCCTCCCAAAAAACTGCTTTGCAGAGCTCCCTGAAGAAAGAAAAATGTCCCTGGACAGTGAAACAAACAATCCCAAAGTGGGTTGATCATGACCTAGTAACTGGGTAAAAAATCCTGGAGACCCTGGAAAGGAGAGGTCAGTCCAGGGGCTGCATGAGGACTCAGCTGCTCTCGAGCCCTGGGGAGGAACTCTCTTATCAGGGCTTGGAGCCCAGCTGGAGACAGTCTGGACCTGACCCTTCTCAAAGTTCATGTCTGTTTGGATGGAGGGTTCTGATTCAGACAAATCTCTGCTTTCAGACAGCCTCTTGGAAGACGGGGCTGCCAGTTGGCTTTGCAAGGCTTTGCTGGATGTCCACTTATGTCTGAAATGTCCCTGTTTCCTTCCCCTCCTCTCCAGCATGCCTGTTTGCATCTGGCTTCCCTTTCAAACTTAGCCCCAGATGTACTGCATTGCAGCTTGGTTCCCTGGATGCTGTTGCAAATGGCAAGAAATTCTGAACAGAATTCCCGAAGGAAGCCACGCTGAAGAAAGAGCTGAGAAAAAGGGAAACCTTGCCACTGCTATTTAATTTTTTCTGAGCCCATACTTCTTGTGTTGCTAGAGTTTCAGAGAAAAAGGAAGTGTGTACAAAGGCTGCCTTGAGCAACAGGGGGATGCTGGCTCAGGCAGTGAAGAGTGAAAAGAAGAAGTAGGCACTGTGGGAGAACTGGTAAAGATGAGGTGGGTGAAAGAGGTGCTTCAGCACCTGGTCTGTGAGCAGTGGGGACTGGACAGCCATTGAAACAGACAGGCTAGGCAGTGCTTGAAGAACAGACACGGAATAAAAGACCTTTGTGAAGAAAAGAAAAAACAGGAGTTTTTTTCACAGTAGGATAATTCTGAAGTGCAAACACAAGGGACAGTGTCCCTGCTTCCAAACATGACCCAACAAATAGCAAAGGAAGAAAGCCAGAGTTCCTGAGTTCTAGTTTTAGTGTGGCACTAACTTCTCCACCAGAGCACCTACTAATTGCAGGTGCTACAGGCAGCTTTCAACAGCGAATGTAAAAACATGGAGTGGGGTCCTCAGAACCAGGAATAAGCAAGTCAGCTTCGACTCAAGGGGATCTAAGAGCATTCAGTGCCTCATATCTCTGGCCAGCTTCTGACCATCTGAAAAATGGAGCATGTCTCACCTGCCACAGACGGTGCTGCGAGGTTAATAATGGCATTTCATGTCTGAAGCCCTGTGACAGAAAGCTGCCACGTAACACCACGCTTTATTCTACCCTACAGCCAAAGTCTCCTCCGCCCAAATAAGTATGCATTTGTGTTGCCTGCCTCCCATTTTTAATCTACTAGCAATTCTTACCAGAAAAATAAAAATCTCTGGCCGTATGAATGTGCCAAGAGCTTGGATAATCAGCAGGATTCTAGTCTGTCACTACAGATTTTGGCAGCCTTGTGTCAAGAAAATGAGGCAACCCCATTCCTGGGAACCAGTGCAATGGAAAGAGCTTCCAGCTGATTTGGATTGTTTATTCTAGGTGAAAGTTTGCAACATTCCCATTTGGTTTCACCACTGTGAGCTTTGCCAGGACTTTTTCCCAGGCAAATGAATGTTTTCTTGTTTCTCTGCTTGATCTCCTATTTACAGGCCTAGTTGCTCCATTGCTTTTGTTACTCTGGAAGGTGTTTACTTGGTCAAAAATGGGTTTCATCTTGCGAGACATGCAACTCTTTCGTCCCCTGCTGACTTCAGTTAGACTGAAGGCGAGCATGAGCAAGGGATCTGTAGTCTTGAAGAAGGATAAATTATGCTGAAGAAAAGCCAGAACCTGGGGAGGAATGCATTAAGCATTATTATTACATTTCTATGCAAGTATTTAACCTATTAGTGCTTTCACGGAACAAGGAAATGCATGGAAAATACTCCTTGCATGGCTCTACAGTGCAGATTAGCCTGGCATGGGTTGTTAGGCGGTACCTGCAGCCTTGCAGAGCTTTGGCCTAAAGAAAGAAGGTCAGACCAGCCTTGTTAAGAGAATTTGAGCCAGCTGTATCCAGGGATTTCTCCCTCAGCTTGAGCCAGGCCTGCATAGGGGCTGAAGTGTACTTCCAGGAACATATTGGTCTGTTTTCAGCTTAAAACAACTGTTTCCTCATTCTCTTTGTTCCTCTCTGTCATTTCTTCTTTCTGCAGCAATATAACCAAGTTCCACTTTGAAATGAATCACTGTTCTAATGCTCATTAAATTAAGGAACTGACCATTCTGGTAAGACTCATGCTGACTAATTGCAGGTGTTGGTTAAATTTCCCCAATAAAACTTCTACAAAATCAAGGCATTCCTAGCTGCCATTCAAATTCTGGGTATCTGAGGAATTTAGAAGATCCAGTTGGGTGATTTTCTAAAGGGAAATCTCTCATAAAAATGTCCCAATCCATTGCAGCCTGTCTGAGAATTTGACCTTTTATTTCCAAATTCACCAGGGTCATTGGCTGGCCAGATCAATGCCAGATCTTCTGACCAGTTCACAGGCTGAGCCATGGTTTACAATATCTGTGTCTCTTAGAAGGAAGCATTGCTGGCATTGCAATGAACAATTAATTCACGTGGTCAGATCAAGCTCTGGGCCCTCTATTAAAGAGCCATGGTTAGGATGTAGATGCTGGAGTTGGGGCACTTCAATCAGACCACATGTAATCCCCAATAATCCAGGTGTCATTGAAAACTCAAATATCATCTGATCCCTGTGACTTTAATCATGACCCAGAAAGTTCTCCACTTTCCTTTTCCCTGTTGTGCTAACAGGGAAAATAATGGACTCAGAAATATCCCTTCTCCAGGACTACACACAGGTTGGGGGGGGGGGGGGGAGGGGCATTGACAAAAGGTGGTCTTGTGGTAAATCACAGTGTCAGCCTCCAGAAATAGTTTACGTGAAGCCCTAGTCTGATGAATTTCCTGTGGCAGCTGGGTGACAATTGTGTTCCCCACCTGTGTGATGGGAGTGGTAATTTCTTCATACAATGCTATTGCTTGCCCTGCATTGGAGAGAGGAGTTTGAGGAAACTCTGACACTTCCTGAAAGTTTTCACAAAGTGTGTCACGGGAAGGCTTCAGTCTCCAGGTCCTGCCGTTTAATAATAAACCTGCTGTTTATTTTGTGGAGCTCATTTCCTAGACAGAGTAGCAAGAAGATGTCATGAATACCTGTGAGCTGCACTCACCTTTCCTGTGGTACCTTGTGTCCCAGGTCCCTGGCAAAGGCAGCCCAGCACCATTGGCCCCACTGAGTCTGGGGAAACTGCAGCACTGCTCGTGCTGCAACAAGGCAGAGGCACATCCAGGCACTCCTGGCTTTCTAACACCTGTGCTTCAACCACAAGGCCAAATTAGTACTGAAGGGACCTGTATTTTACTGTCCCCTTCTTCTGCATTAATTAAAACACATCGCAGCACACTTAAGCAATTTAAATGTTTTGGAACGAGCCTCAGGACAGCCAAGGGCGTTCAAAGTGAAGGGAAGACTGGCAGCTTGCCCTCAGCTCGCTGGCTTGCCTGTCTATCACAGGCGCACATCGCTCATGACCAAGCTGCGAGATCTCTGCAGACCCAATGACAGCAGTACAGTTTAGGGAGAGACCTAAAGCTAGAAATCCCTGGTCTCCCTGAGGCTCCATCACATGGTCTGGCTGACAGCATCTCTGCTGATCTTTTTTCAATTTACACACTTTTCTTTACACCTCTCCTCTATGAAAAGCTGGTGGGAACTGCTACTGCAAGAGATAACACCAGCACCATGTTGTCTGATGGAAAGCCCTACTAGACCTGAGTTTAGGGTATATACCTTGGTCTTGGGGACTTTTGGGGAGATATTCAAGGCAAGAAAGAGGAAATTCATAGCCCCTGAAAAAAAATCCAAGGCTGGTAAAGACTGTGTTTTGCCCTAGAGGTGAAGTTCAGGGTATATGTGAACCTTTCTCCAAAGGTCTGTTTGCCTTTCTGTCACCTATCGGGCAACAGCGGGAGGAGGCACCTCAGGTGACCTCCAGAGCAGCTTGTGCACTGTGGACTCCAGGCAGCAGACAGCCGACTACAGTCTAGAATGGAAATGAAGGACTAATTTGCCCAGGGACATTCCCTTTTGTATTTTAAAGTAATGCAAAGTGTCTTTTCACTTTCAGCTCTGGATTTGAGGCCTAAGACGAAGAGTCACTGCCATTAGATCCACATCATCACAATTGTAACATCAAAACAAGTGCTGTATTAAAAATAAACACAAGAGGCATTCACTGACTTGATTAAAATGTATACATATGGGTGAGGTCATTTTAATAAATGCCTTATGCACAGACATCTGCATTTCTTACCATGGCCCTAGGCTTGGAGAAGGAACACTGTACATCCACAACTACCTGCTCTTGTGCAGTTGCATCAGCCCAAGCTCTCTGGCTGCTCAGAACATCTACCACAAGTGTCCTTATCACATCCCTTTGCATTGACCTCCCCTTAACACTCAAAAAGGCTACAAAGAACACAGCCACGGTTTACCACATTAGCTGCACATCTCTGATCTCCATCAGGCCACCATGTCAAGGTCCTCCATCTCCTCTGTGAATCTTTTGAAGACACATTCTGATGCTGTTTGGAAATAACTCACTGAAAATAGTTCTATTGTCCTGTCTGTGTGCCTAGAAAAGGCTCCACTAGTTAAGGGAAAGTCAACTGGACTTTCCAGAAGGACACAAAAAACTACAAAGCCAATAATGTCCATATCCACACCGATGAAAATCTTCTGTATGTCACTGGAAAAAAAAAAAAATCCAGGACTGAAAGCCCTGGCCTTGTGTGCCTTCCCTGGTCACCCTGCGTCAAAGCTCCTGCACCTCCCACTATGATCTGCCAAGCTTTACAGCTCGGGTGAAACAGCACCTTCTGCAGCAAGCCCCTAGAGCTGGCAGCAAAGCTGGCACCACAGTGGCTTTCCTACATTTTGGGTACCTCCCCAGGAGTGCCAGCTACCCCAGGCTGCAGCTTCCAGTGCATCGAGGCTGTGATCCAGAGATAGCCCTGCTCTGGGAATGGAGGTAGGAGGGATGTTGCCGACTGACTTCAGTCTCTTGGTCATACTGCCATAGATATTCCAGCTGCAGAGTCCCTGTCTGGCTCTGGGGCAACCCTGGGTTATCCCAGCTGTCCCTGTGAGGTTACCGGGGCTTCCCAGTACTGCAGAAAGGGATGCAGCTGAGGGGGGTTTGTCCTCTGACTGAGGTGCCTGCTGCAAACTCAAAAAATTATTTTTGGGCTATTCATTCTCACTGACAGTTAGTATACTGCTGCCCAGAGGAAGCTTCATCCTGCTCCCCCTTCCCTTCAGGCAGAAATAACCACTGCCTGCCACCAAAGAAAATCTCACCTTCCTGGAGAGGGAGGAGGGAAGGTTGTGTTTAATATAGTTTGGAGTCCAGTGGAGCTGTTTACTCACTTTATTTTCTTCCTGATGCCTTAGAGCTGGTTGGAAATGTCTGTGCTTGTGATACTCCTGAATACATTCAGCAACGCCCAGGAAAACAAAGCTGCCAATGGCTTTTGCAAAACCCTGAACCACTGGAGCCACGAGCATGGTGTGAGGGGACAAGAGGACCTGTGCATCACCTTCTTGCAGAAGGTGTCACAGAAGCCCCAGACTTCAGCACAGGGATTACATGCCTGCCCTGAGTGCTGAGGGAACATTTCTGAGCGTGATTTGTGCTGCAACAATGGTGATGCTCCAGGGCAAGAGGAGCACAGCTGGGGACCCAGGGCAGCCTCCACTGGTGACGTGCTACACAGGGACACCAAATGTGTGCACAGGAAAAAGCTGCTCAGGGGCACCCATGGCACATGAAGGGGCCATGTGACAAAGCCAGGGGTGCAGCGTGGGTGCTGGAGAGTGGGGCACCCCAGCTCTGCCAGCAGCACCACTCTTCCCACCCAGCTGTGGGATGTGGGTGACAACCAACAGTCTGGGCCAGATCCTGGCCTGATTTCCTTCCTCTGATTCCCACAGTGTTTGCACCAATAGATCTTGTCCTAAAGAGTTTATCCAAAGCCTATTTGCATGTTGGTCCTCCAGACTCAGGCTCACCTTCTCTGCAGGATACACCTTCTTGGAGGCTTTTTATTGGTCTCTGGTATGGGATGAGCCATAAATTAGCCTGGGAACAGCTTGCTTTGCTGTTCCTGTGTATTTTCAACCTCAGTTCCATTTTAATATATGATAATGTAGACAGTACTGTCCCCAGCCAGGATCCAGAAGGAGTGAGATGATTAAAAATAATTCATCTTACACTGAATTAAACAACTGAGAGCCTCAGGAATGGTCCCATTTGAGTTTGGTACAAATCACGGGTGACAATCTGGGTCAGTTTTTATTGGATCTGCACCTTTTTGCCAGCCCTAAATCTGCCAGCCATCACATAGGTTTAATAAGAAGGGACAACAAAGAGGCAAAAAAGGTCAATCTCTATTCGAGAAGGAGGTGGAAGGAGCAGGGTAGACAGGGCAGGGGAAGGTGGCGTGTCCTGGCAAACATGCAGGAGGTGATGTTTCCCCAGGAGAGGGACACACAGCAAATGCCCTGGGTTCTTTGGAAAGCAAACGTGCTGCACCTGGAGCCCATTCTGCTGTTTGCTGAGACTCAGCAGCCTGGACCACTTGTGGTTTCCTCTCTGAGTCTTGCCTCTGCCCACAGTGACATACAGAAAGTGAGGGAATGCAGATGAGATGTGCCTGGCACTTTCTGACCAGTTGAGGCACTGGGGACACAGGGCTGCTTTGCCCACCTTCCGCTGGGAAAGTGGCAGCAGGTTCCCCTTCCAGCCGCCTCTGCTGAGCCACAAAACCCTCTGTGCATGCCATCCCCTGTGTCAGGAGGTCTGTGTGCTGCATTCCCCTACCTTGGATTGAACCACCCCACTTCCCCCTCCCGGAAACAACACGAGCAAAAGTGAGAATGACTCATCTGTGCATATGAAGACATGTATATGCACACACACAAACATATCTTATATGTTGAGAGCCTGGGGCAAAAATTTCACCCAGCTCTTGAGCTCCTTGGTTCACATGGTTCTGTGAGGTTTAGTGAAAAAGAATCCTGAAAACAACCAACCAGTAAAATAAAACATCAGAAGAGTTCCAAAATAGTAAAGAATTAGGAAAATTAAAAATCAAATCCTGTTACCATGTGTCTAGCTTGAAAGGAGGCCTTCCTCCTAGTGTCTGTGCATGCATTTTGTCCCCCATGATCTCAAACCAGCATGACTGTTTAGTGAGTGGTGGGCTGGCGTGCTCTGCTTCAAATCCTACTGTGCCATATAAATCCCAACCACTGCTATTTGCCTGGGAACTGGATAGATGGTTTCTTTCCCTGTCTTTGTAAACAGCTCATTTGACTGTCCTGGCCAGTGGTGCTGATAATGGACACTACACACACACACGCCTGTGCCTCAGTTTGAGGCTGAGTGAAAACAATCAGGTGACATTTGCCCAGATCATTCCTGAATTCAGCTTTAAACTCTTTCTCTTCCTTAAAGGTCCCTGGAATGGTGCAACATCCCAATGAGGGCTTGTGAAGCTTTGTAGCTGTGTCTCGTGTTTCCTTGTCCCATTTTCCGCTGGGTTGCATGGAATTCAGTGTTGAATGACTGTACCAAGGACATGGAGGCCTAGAATCACAGAACCAATTAGGTTGGCAAAGGCATGCATTTAAGATCATCAAACCCAACCATAAACCCAGCACTGCCAAGCCCACTGCTAAACCATGCTCCTAAGTGCCAAAACTCCATACCTTTTAAATACCTTTTCAGTTCCCTGTGCCAACCCTGGCCAAACACATCTGAAGGTACACATCCCAATCACAGCTGAGGCCATGTGCAGTTCCCACTTGCAAGCAGTGGAAGGCAACAGAGGTGGACCCTTGGCCACCAAAGAACAACAGTCAACATCAGCACTCTGTGGTGGGGAGTTCAGCTCTGCTGCCAGCTCTCCTCTCTGCCTTGGCACATGGCATTGTTACTGATCCAGACCTCCCCCAGCCAGCAGAGCCAAATGTGGCAATATGATGGGTCTTGAAAAGAGGGAAACCTTTTAATTATCCTGCCAGAAAAGGTGAGCTAGTAAATGGGTCCTGCTGCCCAGAGGTTTTGCAGCAGGGAAGAGAAATCAGTCATTCACCACAGTGCTGTTGTGATGGGCTATGACAAACATCCTGAGGCAGCTGTGTCTGGTCACAGAGTCATCAGATGGCATAGCCTAGGAAGAGCAGCTGCTCCCTTTTGTTGGGTCAGAGACCCTTCTCCACAGCAGCCCCCTCAGTGACCATTCGTGCCCTGGCAGTGTGACACGATGCATTTCATCAGCTATTGGGAGGATGTCAAGCTCAGTGACACCCATTCCAGCCAAGCTACATTGTTTAATAAAGAGCACATAATCACAGACATCAGCTGCAGAGGATTAAGGCTGCTTTCCCCCTCCAGTGTATTTTACCTATATCTCTTTTGCTACATTTTCTCTGCATCCTCAGCCTTTCCTCCCCAGGACTGCTCTTGCTGGTTCTCTCACGGAGAGTGGAGTGAGTGTGTGAATGGTACAACTGCAGAGGAAGGAAGTGGTGCTGCTGATTCAATAGAGTGTGCTTTTCCTTCTGAGTCAGTACAGAACAACTGTCTCACTGGGCTCAGAACATATAAGAACAAGAAGTCTGCCTCTGGTGTGTGTGGGCTTGTGTTTTAATCTCTCTGACCCAGAACATGGAAAGGTTGCACAGAAGGGATTTTAATTATCTTGAAAGTTACTAAAGTCCAATTAAAAGTGTAGAGTCATCACAGCAGGCCACCCATCCACTGTATCACTCTGTGGGCCCATTGATGTGATATATCCAAAAATCACAGGGCATGTGCCTGCTTCTAGAAAACAGAATGTGTCAAGGAACAATGTTGTTAAAGGCTGTGATATTTTTGGATCACACAAGATCCTGCCTAGAACTGCAGCTGGACCCCATGAAGATTTGACCAAGAGACAGCAGAGGATGGGGAGAAAATGTGAAGGACAAGGATATAAAGTTATAAAGCTAAATTTCCAGAATTTTCTGCAGTAAGTAGATCAGAGGTAGGAAGCCTGCGAGAAAATCTAAGGTTTGCTGGACCACTCAAGACAAATACTGAAGAAATGGAAATTACACAGCAACTAAATTATGAGTCCAATTCAAACTTCATCCCTCAGGCTATCAATGTGATATCTGGTTCTAACAAGGAGAGATGATTTGCTAGTACAGTGAAAACTAAAAGAAGAGAAGCTGGAAACAACTCCAGCTTGGGAGGGAAAAGTCACAGCAGTCATACTACCCATGCAGAGGATCCAGTGGCAGCTTCTGAGTGAAGGAGCCAAGACACTTTAAAGAATTGCAGGGGTGCATTCAAATCAGTTCCTGTGTCATGGGTTGGAAAATAGCAAATATCTTGATTAATATTTTTGTTTACAGTATTATATAAAACATGAAACAGCCTCCAATTTCAAAGTTTCATGCACATTTCTCACAGGCCCAGACTGGAGGAAATGCGGGTAGTGTCTTCTTTCATGATACTTTCTATTAAGCTCATTTCACCTCAAAGGTTTGGGTGAGTCTGAGCCCTAAACCAAAAGCAAAACTCAAGCAGGCATAAAGGTAAGGCAATGGAAAGTGATCGTCTAAGCCACTGTGAACTGAAACTGCCATGTTATGTACAGTGCAGGTGTCAGAAACACATTGAGCTCACATTGCAGCATCCTGGAGCAGCAAAGGACTCTGGCTTCCAGCTATGAAGTTCTCGTGAGCAGAATAGACTTCTCCAGAAACTGGCGAAAGATGCCCATGCACCACAGGTGATGGTCAGGGAACCTGATCCCAGCTGCTGGGTGACACAGTGCCCTGTATGTGCAACTGTGAGGGGAGGTTAATTCTCTCCTGTGCTCTCCCAGCAGCCTGCTCTTCATGTTATTGCAGTGTTTTTCAATTGGGCAACAAAAAGTCTGCTATGTATGGCTTTGTTTCTATTATTCCTGGGCAGTGGGCGAGACACAACAGGGATTTTCTTGGGACAGACTTCAGCTCAGTGCCCAGTTCTTGATTTCAGGGTAGGGATCATGGCCTGAAGGATTCCACTGCCATGGATTGGCTGCCTGGTAGAGCTCTGTCTCTTTTGAGTACATCTCAAACTTTTATTGTAGAGAGCACTTTTGTGCTAGGGAAAAGAAATTACCAATCTGAGCTTCATGCTGCTTTAAAATAGTCTAGGCCAAGGTTGTCTCAAAAAAAAGAATGTCTCAAGGATACAGCTGCAGACTTCAAACCTGATTCAATAGCTTGCTGTCTTTCTGTAAAGTGCCTTTGGTGCTCTGCAGGAACAATATGGTGCGTGAAATTAAGTACAACTCTTTGGCAAATATAAATTAGGCTTCAGCTGAAATACACTGCTCCCAAGGCTTTCTTAAAATGAAGCAAGATGGTCCTAGACTTGAAACACATTATATTTATACTCTTACCTTCCCATTCCTTACTCCCCACCGAACTCTCCTCACTTGTTCTGCTCTTAAATCACATTTTGAAACCCCAGCCTATGTGTGTGCTCAGACACATGAACACAGAGGCAGAGCCCTCAGGAAGGCTGTTCTATTGCAGCACTTCGTATGGTTTCATGATATGAATGTACTGCTCTGTGTGTTGCTGCCCACAGGCTGCGGCAGGAGCCCTGCAGGTCTGGGATGCAGCCTGGCCAAAAGTCATACTGAGATAGGTGAAACTGCAAAAAGAGAAAGCTGACCACAGCTGCTCCTCTGTGCTGCTGACAGCCACCATCTGGGCAGGCTCTGTGCCCCAGCGCTGCAACTGCCCGAAACCTTGTCTTCACAGGGAGGCCAGTGGTCCCCCAGGTGAGATGTATTTCAACTCAAAATCTGATGGCAATCCTGTCACTGGTTAAAAAAGCCAGTGTACTGAAAGCAGCATAAACATCCCCCAGACAACAGGCATTTTCTGGATGCTGGTTGGGTAAATCCTTGGGTGCAAGTGGATGATCAGCCCCACTGGGTACGAAGCTCTCCTCATTTAGAGAGTGGCAAGGATGAAACACAGAGGCTGTGTGAGGCTTTGCTGTGGAGAAGGAAGGAAGGAAGGAAGGAAGGAAGGAAGGAAGGAAGGAAGGAAGGAAGGAAGGAAGGAAGGAAGGAAGGAAGGAGCGAGAGGTGGCTCTGCAGCCTCCCTGCCCACATGATACTGTACCAGACAGCAAATATGCTTTTACCCACAGGAACAATTTTGCCATCCAAAAATCCAGTGCAGGAAGTTAGGCAGACAGGCAGATGCAGAACTTCCCAGTGGGTGAGGGTCCAAGACCGAGCCCGGAGCTGGAGTAAGATGAGCACATTGGGAGTGAGGGAACTGTCCAGCACCACACAATGGAGGAATTGTCCAAGGATGGGGATGGAGGAAGATAAACTGTTCTGGCAGTCAGACAAGCACCCTGCTTCCAGCAACTTACGGTAAAAGCATTTCAGGGCTCCAAGGAATGCATTTCTCACCCACATTCAAGAGAGTTTGTCTTGTTTAGTCTAGCAAAACTGAGGAGGAGAGGGCATAGCTTTGTTGTCTGTAAATACACCAGAGGCTGAGGTAGGAGAAGACCTATTCAAGCTAAAAGATCCTGTTGGCATGAAAACAAATGAGGGATCAGTTGCTGTATGAGAATATTTGGGATAAAAATTAGGAGGTTTCTAGCTGGCAAGGAGTTTGACAACAGGTGCCTGCAAGGAGAGGAGCCTCTGGGGAATGGCACTATTTTGAGGATGAAGCTTGAGTAATTTTTGGAGGAGATAATAAAATATTGGATGAGCAGGGGACTGGGAAGTCCTTTATAGCTGGAATAGGGGCAAAGAAAATGGCACGAGAAATAGAAAAGCAAGAACTGGAACTGAGCTCTGTGGAGGACACCCACAGAGAACAGAGAAGCATTTCCAAATGGGCAATGGATAAGCCTCACTGAAAAGGACAAAGGAGGCCAAAAGCTTTTGGAAGTGTAGGTGAAACATCTCTCACCTTGTCCACAGTGTCTGGGGAATTGTCTCTCCGGTGAAGTGGTCTGTATTTATCCATGCACCACCTGCCTGGAAGGCAGTGCTGGCTTGTAAGCAGATAAAAGTCACAGAATCCAAGGCATTTCTGTCTTCCAATTACTGCTGTTTGGAACATCAGAGATGTTCTTTCCAGGTGAATCCAAAGGATATCCATCAACTCTGAAACACAGAAAAAATATTAAGGAAAATCAGTCTGCAAAAGAATATCTGATGGCTTTCAGCTGGGGCTTGCCTCTCTGTACTCATCTAGTTACAAGCATAAAATCCTCTGCTGAGGAGAAAATTATGGGTCATGGAGAGCTCTGTGCATGTGGGAGCAGGGAGTTTTTTCAATGGTTGATATGCACGCCTCCATACTCAACCTTATAATCACATCTGAGCCATGGCCTTGGAATAGGAAATAAAAACCTCTGCTCCAGGAAACACAGCATGTCCAGGAGAAGGGTCCCAGAGGGCAATGCCTCTTCTATGTCTCAATGGCAACATCTGCTTTATGGCAAAGAGAAAATCCTCTAGTGGAAAGATTTTTGAGGGAAAACCAGAGTTTTAGAAACTAGAACCTGCCTAGGAAGGAGAAGGGTTCCAATGTGCCATCCCAGAAAAAGTCCCCCAGCTGGCAGGTGTAAGAAACATTGATGTATTCTTCCATGTCTCCATTCTTTAAAACACAGATCTGAGGCCAGGATACACTGGGGGTGGGAGACTGTGCAGCCAAACAGCCTCACTTATTTCTGGGGAGAGAGCAGTGTGCCTAGAGCTATTAATCTGTGAGTGGGAGGGAAGGTGAAAGCTGGGAAACCCAGGCCTGTGTCTGTATCCGTGTTTCCACATATACGTATAAAAAAATACATATACACACACAGGGAAAACAAAACAAAACAGAACAGTCCACTGCACATGGCTCTCCCCCGGGGAGAGGGCGAGAGAACAAACAAGCGGCAGATGTGAACCATGTCACCGCGCCTAGCGCCGCAGGAAGACCAGGTCCTGTGGTGACAAGGTGGGGTGACAAGCTGCCAGAACAGGAAGCAGCAGGAGACCCCTGAGGCAGGAGAAGACCACAAGGCAGAGAGGTCCTGGAAGTGCAGGCACACAGGCCGCTCTCCTCCCTTGACATCACCCCAAGGTGAGGAAGTGCCTGGTGCCAAGGTGGACTTTAAGGAATGGCCCTGAGCCCCTCCATGGAAGAATGGATGGGACAGAAGGAGGGATGCAGGGTGAGTTTTTCACAGAGAGCTGCAGCAAAGCCCAGAGCTGACCTGCAGCCTTGAGCTTTGTGCCAATCCCAATGCCAGGAAGTGTGAGCTCCTGCACTGCCTGCAAAGAGCAGAAATGAGAGAAAGAGAGACATCTTCCAGCCAGTTTAATCAAAGATAATGAAGAGATCTGTTTCTCAGTTAGATATATCTATTTCTACTTTCCAAAAGAGCATAAAGGGCCTTGGAGAAGAAACAGGAACATAGACCCTCAGTCCCTGGCTTACCCTTTAGTGGTGTTCTGTGTTTCCTCGTCCATCCTGGGGCAGTGGTGCTGAATGCTGATAAGGCCAGACTTGGACCAGCCTCAGTCAGACAGTTGGTGCAATTTGACTTTAGAAAATACTTAATGATTTGTTTTTAGCATTGGGTTGGGGTGAGTTGGGGTATTTGTTGTTGTTGTTGATTTTGTTGTTATTGCTTCTCCCCCTCCTTCTTTTCCAACCAATTAGGTTCAATTTGTTTTGGCAGAGGACATGATTAGTGGGGCTGGGCTCCAGATGGTTGGGCGCTCAGCCGCTCACCATAAATAACGCTGGATGAGCAGTGCTCCTGCATGCAAAGCTGGGACATGAGAGGCCCAGGTCGCCAGATCAGAGCATCCCATGGCTGGCTTGGTGGGACCATACCCGAGCCCTTTGGAAAAGGCACTGACTGACTTTCCCTTAGATATCTCCAGATATGGGTTTGTTTCCACTCCCAGGCAGTCACTGGCAGGGCACTACTCACCCAGCTGCTCCCTCCTCTCTGAATTAACCTCCCCTCACTGGGTCAGCCCAGAGCTGCAGCTGCAGCAAACAGGGAGAATGTGTCTCTCCTATTTCCCCTTGCAGCACCTTTTGGTTTGTCTGAAGATCATCTGATCTTGCTCCTGGTATGGATCCACAACTGAAGGGGAGCATTCTGTGAGGCTGATGAGCCCAGCCAAACACCAGTATGGAGTGGGACTGAGTTGCCACGTGTCCCAGAGGAACAGTCACAGTCAGGCCTGCTGTATTGGCACTGTGGCAGCCAGGCCCTTGGACCTCCCTCAAAATTCGAATGGGGCTCTTTAGGAAGGGGACAGTAATGCAGTGGGTAGAGACAACCTTAGTGAGGAAGCAGATCCTGCAAAGGAACATGGAGAATTTGTTAAAATTTTTCAAAATCTGACACTTTTCAGTGTTTTTCGAATAAATAATGCTTTTTATCAAAGCAATGCCCAACTCCATATTGTTGTGAAACCTTAAAAATTACCTTCTATAACACACTGTAAGATCTTTGATAAAAGAAATTAAAGCCTACAATTTATTGTAATTGCTCTATCAGTATTTAAGAAATACTCAGTGAATTGCAAACTGAACAGCTATTCAACATTTTACATTATCTTAGGAAAGCAAGCATTTGCTGAGGATGTCCTATGCTTTAGGACAAAGCTGGTTGTTGATTTTGCAAGTAATAAACAGCAGTTTCCATTCTGTACAATAAGTTTACCATGGATATAATGTGACTATTGTATTAAAGTTAAGGGGCAGACAGCACAGCAAGGAGGAAGTAGCTATGAAGCGTTAAAATGTCTTTGAACTGAGCATTTCAAGCCTTTGAACTGAGCTCTTTTCCTCCCACCTCTCAGTGCCACAAGCTGCCCTGTTCTTCCCTGGTGCATGTCAGGTTGCCCAGGGAGTCTCAGCCACTCACAGGAGTGCAGCACAGCACAGCAGACACACCTGAAATTGGCACCTGCATTCAGGGAAATAAACCCCGGTTCAGTTCTTGTCCATAGTCCAGCTCTGCAAGCTCACACCTCTGTGTTGGAGGGTTTGCAGGGGCAAAACCCAGATCCCTGTCCCTCACTGAGCACTGTCCCCAAAAGACTCATGAGATGTGCATGCCTTGATCATCGAGCAATCTCAGGCTCTGCTCTCTGGATTGTTTGCATTGTAAAGCCTCACAACCAAGCTCCACTCGGGTCTGGAAGACCACTGCAGATCTTTCAGAGCTTCTATTTTTGGGGCTATAATGTTAGCCAAGTTCTTGCTCCTAGAGAGACATACATATTGGAGAATGTTGTGGCTCTGTCTGCAGGTAGACAACCCATGACCAGCTCTTTGCATGCTGAAGATGCCTCTCACATGGCTCAGCTGCAATTTGGGGCTGCAGCTAAGCTCATGCCAGCCTCCTGCAGAGGAAGCCTGGTGCCCAGACAGTTGTTCCTGGCATATATTTACTCATAACAAGGGAGCTCACTATTCCATCTCTGAGCTTCCTGGATAGCTTTTCTTTATTGACCAATATCAGGGAGGAGCAGTGTCAGAAGAGATTCATCTCAGGGAGCGCGGGACAAATCTGCTTTGCACATGATCCAGGACATGCTTGCTCCATGCACAAGACAACTGTTTAGCAGTGCTGCACAGGTGTGGAGTGTTTATACAAGTCAATGGAGCTGGTCTCGTTGCCACATGCAGAAGGCTGGAGCTGCAGTGAAGTGCTGGTGCAAGTGCTGTAAATGCCAACGCAACCAGTCATATGTGGCCCATCTTGCCTGGAGCACAGGTGTAGCTGTGCCACTCCAGTGATGTCTCACAGGGAACAAAGATAAGATTGTCTTCCAGTCACTGTGTTGTCTCCTGTTGGAGATTTTCTGGAGGGATGCTGTAGAAACAAACTTTAGGTCAAACAGAAGCACTGGGACCCCTGGGTGTCAGTTGCAAATCCCATGGCCATGGTAGGTGCCACGTGCAAAGACGTTCATAACTGAGAAGACTTGTTCTGGTCTAGCTTAAAAACTTGAAAATTGGAGATGCGGCAAAGCCTCTGAACGTAACACTGAGCAGAACCCACAGTTCACAGAGCTGTTCTCAAACAGGTTTACATAGAGCTCTATTTATCTCTGGACCCGTTGCAAATCCCTGTGTACAGTCACACGTATTTTGCAAAATGCCTGAGAGAACCATGACAGAATCTAAAGGAGTTAGAGATGGAAGTGATCTATCAGATCCATTTGCAATCTCTCATGAGCCAGGCAGAGTTTTTCCCTGGGCTATATTCATTGCTTTGCCTCATCTTGTTTTTAATCACTCAAGCAAAGAGACTAGAACAGCCAAGCAAAGTTATGTCATATTGCTGCAGCAGTGGCACTGGGGAATCTTGTATCTCTGATCAGAACTGAGTCCCACAGTTGTACAACGTATATTTATCAAGCATACTTGATGTGGTTAAAAAAATCCTGTACAGAAATGCTTCTAATTTCTGTAAGTATTCATCTTCCAAGAATTTTTAAGACATTGCAATAAACATAGCCAAAGCTATCATTCAGCAAATTGAAATCACACTTGTATTAATGTGGTTGCTATATTCATATTCAATTTAACCCTCATTACTTTATCTTGTAAACCAGTAAAGTGTGCAGGTCAACAGTTGTTATCAGAGGGCTGAAAGAGCATTTCTTTTCCATCATCTCCTTCACCACTTCCTTGACTTAAGGCACTTCATCCAGAGATCCCTCACTTAGGCAGAGCACAATTCCTAACATATCCCTCCTGGTCTCCACTGAGAATCTCTTTCATATATTGAGTGAATTCAGTGTTGTCTTCTAAGGTCTTCTTACGCTGCCCTTTTGTGGCAGTGACTGCTTCCAGAAGGATGATGTTCCACCTCACCGAAACAAAGAGAAACAAAAGACTCAGAAAACAGTGTGATTGTAGAAGTAATTTTTTATCATCCAGGATCTTAGTTTTCTTCCCTGGAAAGCATAAAAGAGGAAGGTCCCCTCCCAGCAGCCTGAAGAGGCTGCAGCAGAGGCAAGTTGCAATGTGCATGCCATGCCCCAGTAGCTGGGCTCACACAAGGTATAAGGAATCAGTTCTTACAGCCAGAGACATGGGTCTCAGAGAACAAACACCCAGTGCATCTCCTAGCTCAGTTACATCTAATCAACAGCCATGTTTTTTGTGTAAAAGTAACCCAGGAGGTTTCTGGGGTCAACAGAGTTAAACAAAACAACCAGCAAAAACACTGTGGTCTAGGAAAGGGCAAGATTTTTTCAAAGCTCAGCTCCCCCTGGCAGTACAGCTCCTAAATGGAGGGATGAAAGTGTTTAAGTCATCAGAAAGAGCAGGCAGTGACCTGCAGTAAAATACATGGCCTGGTGAGATATGTCTCATCTTGCTAATGACCTCCAGAGCTGGGTCAGCAGATGCCACTTTGGGGGACACCATCATCTGCAAGGCAGCAGACACAGCTCTGCTGTCTTAGCATGCCTCCATCCTCACTACAGCCCTGGGCACACCGGCTCCAACAAGGCCCAGTGAGGGCAATTCAACTTTTTGGAAATAACACCCAGCAGTGGGGATTCTTCACAAACTTTTCAAGAGAACGGTCTCACCAGAAACCCACTCTTTTCTATGATCTGCAGATCCTGAAACAAACAACTTCTCTGAAACTGGCTGCAGTCACTTACTTTTCTTACCAGAACTATATAAAGGCACCAATGAAAACAAAGTGAAATTATATGGACATCTCAAACTTGCAAAAAAAGTTTGGGATTTTGCTTAATCAAATACTTGAGCTAGAAATTTTGGGGCAATTGTAAATTTTACCCCAGTAAGCTCATCCTATTTTTTTCAGGAAAAGCTGGCATTTTTCTGCCCTTAGCACATGGCTCTGCCTAATGAGGATACAGAGCAGGGCAGCCCAGAGCCAGCCTGATGCCTGGCCCAGTAACCATCTTCTGGCATGGAGAAAAATGGCTGAGGATTGATGGGTTGGGAGCAAGGTGCCAGACACATCCTGCTGCTCCAGCTCATTTTGGGTATATCTGGATACCCTTCCTCCCTGTCCAGCTGGCAGATTGTGTGGACTGCAACAGAGCAAACTGGGCCACAGGGCAGAGCTTGCTCTTTTGTGCAATATAGGAGCTAATCTCATTGCTGCAGAGTGAAATTTGGTTCCATGAAGGCTTTTGAGTTTAGGCCCATGTGTCCCTGATATAAGACTTTTTCCAAGTGGTACAGAGCCTTCTCCAGATCTTGTAACACTGGAGTGTTGGAAGTCTGACACCCACACTGCCAGGTATAGCCAGGTTCGTGGTCCTCAGGTCCTCCTAGGCTGGGACTTGGCATTGCTGCCATGTGCAGAGAAGCACTCTAGGTATTTCTCCCCAATTAGCATGTCCCTGCAGCACAAGTCTCATTTCGGCACAACATGTATTGCTAAATCTACATACCTTGTAATCCTCACCCTCTCCAGAAAGAGAGCAAACCCAATGCACAGCAGAGATAAGCCACGCACAGCCCTCGCCACCAGCAGCGGCCATCTCGGCCGGAGTGGCTGGGGTGCAGCTCAGCACCTCAATGTACCCTCTCCCCCCAAAAATAACGAACTTTTAAATGCTGGGCCTTAGATGAGGGGGTGGGGGAGGGTTGGAAATGGTCCCGTTGCTTCACGCTGCACATTAGCAACCGAGTTCACTTCACAAACACAAGGTGCGCTGTCAGAATAGCCCGGGGCAAAGTTTGTACTTTGCTTGAATTCTAACTTTTGTTTACCAAGGTAATAAACCGGTCTTCTCTTCCAGGTGTAAATGCTATTACGAAAAGGCATATTTGTGTTTCATCTCACCTCAGATGTACAGTATGTGCTCACATCCTACACTGTGTGTACAGCCCACATTGCTCCAGAGCCAGCAGAAGAAAAGACAAGGGGTAAAAATAAATAGCCCCACTCTGTCCTCAAAAAACAGTGTGTTCTGGAGAATCTAGGAGTTTGCTTGGATCTCTTTGCCTTCAGACCCTATCTGCAGCCTTTGCTCTACCCTGTGAAGACTAGGCCAGATCTTTCTTGCCCTTCCCCATTAATGCAGCTGAACAGACCTGGTGCAGGGAGCTGATTGGGATGAACTGTTCACTTCATGCCGACAAGTTGATCTCTAAAGAGTGGAGTTTAATTTCCACCAAACTAGTTGGCTTGCCAGTTTGGCTCCCTTCCCCTAAAACCCCCTGCATCTCCATCACGCCGCATGAATTGAGACGTGGTGCGTTCAGTGTAATCTCACTGAAACTGATGGGAGAGGAGAAGGAGGTGGGGAGGGAAAAAAAGGAAAGAAAAAAGCCTGGCATTGTTTTTTTCTTGCACTTCACCTCCTGTTCCTGGTGTCGTGCCCACTTGGCAAGATTTAGAAATAGCAGATGAGCTCTGGATAAAGATGACCTAAATGTTTCCTCATCCCTTCAAACCTGTTCGGTGGCCTTCTGTCTCCAAGCCACTGGTAGCCTGGCCTGGCCGC
>NW_008236696.1:6550548-6554814 GCF_000691975.1 Corvus brachyrhynchos | reverse complement strand
CCACAAACCCACGGTTAGCGGGGCTTGGCCGCTGTGGCTGCCACCTGAATGCTACTGAAAACCAACGCCACGAGACCTGCAGCTACTGAAACAATCACAGCCCCAGTCCAGAGTGTGGATCACCCAGCACAACATGGCATGGCATGGCATGGCATGGTGGGCACGGGTGAGAGCACTGCCTGCCAAACCAGTGAGCCCTCTCCTGGCATCACCTTGCTCCTCTCACACTGAGCTTGTAAAATTGCATGAGATGACACCTTGAAAAGCTAAGTGTGAAATGCCAGGCTTGGATGGGGACTTCCCAGAAGCTGCCCAGCTGCAGATCAGCAGTTTTTTCCTTCCTCACCTGTTGTAGCCCTCTATGAGCAAATTTAAGAGGGCAATAACCACACAATAATTCCTTTTTCTTTTTTTTTTTACACCAACCATTTATTCTATTTAAAGCCTCTACCCATATCTCCGCATGTATTACAGAAGAGCTGCTGCAGAGAGGCAGAGAAAGGGTCTGAAGAAGACCACAGTCTAACAGTGTGTGATGCTGGCCTGCTGTGCCCAGCGCGGGCACTTTCTCTGAACACCTTTGCTCCTGAAATCAGCAGCCCCACGGAGGGAGCCGGGCCGCCAGTGCCGCACAGGTCTGAGCCTGCCCCGGCCCAGACGCCTTCCCCACCCCGCTGTTTACACCAGAGTGCTCGCTCTGGCACAGGCTGAAACTGAGCCCTGGCTCCTGCACCCAGCGGGGCCCCAGCGCACTCCACTCCCCATGGGCAGTGACAGAGTCTGGACCCCTTCAGCGCTGCCCACCCCTCCATGGACCTTACACGGTCCTGCCGGCGCCAGTGTTGGACTCAAGCGATCACAAAGCAAGGAGCTGTGGTGCAGATGGAAGAATGGAGGTCTCCAGCTGCACGTGCTCATGCTCCTCTTTGCTTCTGGAGTCACAGAAGCTGGTTTAGGGTTAGGGTATTTTTAATGTCCACAAAATTCATTGAAGGTTCTTAGCAGCTTTTTCACTTTCTCTTTTATTTTTCCACGTCCAATATTCCTTTATGCTTCCACAGTAGGGCTAGAAGGAACATTGCTCACAAGAATGCAATCCTCCTCATCCATCAAACCCAAGCATGACCAGCAGCTCTGCTATCCCTTCCCACAAAATTTCACTCAACCGCATGAACTAAGGGAGCACATCCTCAGCAGCAGTGACTTCGAGCAGGCTCCTTGCAGCAGTGGAATGAAGAGACACATCTGACCTGTCATAACCCAGGAGTGGGGAGCTCCTTTCCGCTTAGGAGGGGAGACTGATGCTAGCCAGAGAACTGGCATGCGCTCAACTCCTCATCAGGGACTGATTGTAAACGAGCTACTGGTGGAGGATGGGAACATCACGGGTTTCCCCACGTGGTTAATTCCTGCCATGGTGCCTTCTTGGATTCACCCACCCTCTTGAGCTGGGTGGGGCAGAGGAGGACACGTCTGGGTCCACCCATGCCCTCCCAAAGAAGGAGCGATGTGTCACCCCAGTTTGGGAACAGGTGTGTTCAGTGGCCAGATCAAGGCGCGTTAGGAGGCCTAGAACTAGTTTGACATGGGCTATTATTTCATGGCATCTCAAATATATTCCACATGTCCTTTAAGTGCTCCAGCAAAGTAATGGCCCAGGCCAGCCTTTCCAATCGTGTTCTTCTGACACGTCAGTTTGGTTCTTCCAGAACAGGGAGGGGGTGGCTTTTTGCCAGCGTTATGTAAGGAGCAGAGGGATTGCGTAAGTTCAGTTGGTCGCAAAGGTGTAAAATAGGCTTTATTGGTAATTACTGCACCTGGAAATTTCTCCAGATGCATCTGTGCATATTTTACAAGGAACTTGTCCTTATCTAGATTTAGGGTCTTCTGGAATCCTCTTTCTTCTGGATACTTCTGTTCTCAGAAATGCTTGTGCAAAGGTGAATGTTTGCTTTCATGCGGGAAATGATAGGAGGAGGTTGTATGTCCCTTCACTGAAGCTGCATAAAGTGCTTGGCTTGCTCCACTGACCTGTGATTTGTGCAGTCAGACGCAAGTGCTTGTTTTAAATCAGTCCCCAGGTGCAAACCTTGGACACTTGATGGACCCATCCAGTCCTCCTAAAAGTGACAACAAGACCATATGACTGCAACTAAGAAGAATTTCTCTACTTGAGATCTTTCTAGAGAATTAAATAGCAAGTAATACCTGTTAAAAACACAAGTTATTTGACACAATTTCCCAAGCAGGAAAGATCATTGCATTCCACCTGTCCATGTGGGATAGGACCTTGTGTCTTTTAGGAAAAGTGAAAAGTGAAATAGCTTTTAAAAGGAGTCAGAATGTGACTGACTGTAACTCCAGCAACACAAAGAGAAATGGCAAGCTACACTTTGTTCCTCTATCTCCTATATGTTTAGCATTAAGCATATGGAAAAGGCTTTACAAAACCAAGGCCTGATCAGTAGCTAATGCATTCCCAGGTTCAATAACAAGTACACTTTGTACATCAGAGGAATGGCAGACTGCCCAGAGCTTTTGGGCAGATGCTGTTTCTAAAGAAATTAAATGCATGAATAGATAATAACCAAAGAAATCCCTGCTGGAATAGAGAAAGGACAACCTCCTTCTGATAAAATCAAGTTCTTGCTCAATCATTCCCCACTTGAACACAAAGACCAAATTGAGCCAGTCATGAAGGTCCTGGAGTCTACAAATAAATGGTTGGGCTTCTTTTCTCTTCATCATGCTGTACATTACCCTAGGAACTGGCAAAACACAGCAAGAATGACTTCTCTGTCCCTTCCAACAAGAGGGACATTGCAGAAAGCAATGTCAGCTGGCTCTGCTAGGCTGAAGAAGGAGTTTCCCAGTTCTTCCTCAACTAGTTCCCTCCAGTCCTCTGAGGGCAGAAGGGAAGGAGGAGAGGAAAGTGTGTTTAACCTGTGTCCTCATCATGCAAACAGAGGATTCAGGCGAGGAAGACCTGCAGGACAGCAAGCAGGAGCAGGGCATCAGTGGTGAAAAGATGAACATGAGATCGGCAAGGAGCAGGTGAGCTCTGACGTGGGAAGGAATGAGATGAGGGTCAGTGTCACAGGAACGGAGAGAGCTAACCTCAAACCAAACCACCTGGGTATTTCAATCCTTGATTCCAGTCGTGGCGCAAGACAAATTCCTCAGCTGGCCTCCCCCACTACTGAATCTTCTCCCTGTGCTGCTGTCAGACCCAGCCTTCACTGCCTGACCACCTTTGGTTGGTCTCACTGGAAGTCCTGTGGGAATCAGACAAATACTTGGCTGTGCTGCATCAACTCCCTGGCAGGGAGAGTTTATACATACAGCAGGACTCAGAGAGTGGGTGGGTAAAATGCACATGGGGAAGCCAAAACCAGCACCTGAGTGTTGGGATGAAGCTGTTGATGTCAATGTTGGTGTGACTACTGTCAGCTGCTGGTACAGGGAGGTGGTCAGAGGTACCTGTTCTGTGCCCTGGGAACCAGGCTCTTAGTACCACAGGAAGGGTCTGGGAAGCTCAGAGATATTTGACCAAATCTTTTCCAAGAGACAGAGTCCAAGTCTTGCTTCTCTTCCTGCTTGTCTCCCATGGTCCATGGGGATGGTATAGCCTCACAAAACCTCTTCCAGGGCCACAGGCCCTGGATGCAAAGGATAGCAACTGTTCTGCCCAGGGTCTGGCTCTGCAAAACAAGGGACAGAGCTAAAGATGCAGCTCAGGAGTGGGAACCTGGCACATAGCTGTAGCTGAGAGGCAGGTGGAGATGCCCTGAGCAAAAGATGGGACACCTTTGGATGTCAAACAAGTGAGACAGTTGCTCAGCAAGCCCACAGGCTCATCCTTTGCTTCCTGGTGAGGATGTCCAGCTGTAGTGTGATTGCCAAGGCAAAAATGTGGTACAGATGACAGCACAAGGCCAAGAACATCTTGCACACAGGCTTGGTGTTCCATCCAATGTGGTTCTTGACCACTGGGACCACTGGGACCACTGGGATGCTTCTGAAATGCCTCACAGGGAGAGGGAAATTCAGTGCAACCAGTCATCGAGGATAGCTGCAATATCTGGTGTTCCTGGATCTCACTCAGTCTCTGAAATGCATTTATGATCTATGTGACAGGTGGTTTATTTTCAATACCTAGAGCATAGAAGGCATGTGAGATGATGTGCTGTCATCTAGAACACTTTATTCTTGTTTAGTGCCAACTATGTTACAATATCATTTTGATGTCAGCATTTCCTCCTGCTG
>NW_008236696.1:6539229-6550410 GCF_000691975.1 Corvus brachyrhynchos | reverse complement strand
CTGAAATAAAAAAAAAAAAACAAACCAAAACATTGCTAGACAACATTTCCCAGTAGGGAGACTTCTGGGTTTGTTTTCTGTTACACCTGCTTTTTATGACTTCATTGGCTTTCTCAGAAGAGGAAGAGAAAAAAACTAGAAGAAAAATGAATGCATTCCTATATTTTTTAATCCTTTTAGTTCTAAAAGATCTGAACAATCCTTTCAAAAATACCTGACTTCGAAGTGTCAACATGTAGCTGATGTCATAAAGTATTCATGGGGGTTGGGATTAATGCTCACAAGTTTTAAACTGATTAAGTTTGAGAACCTGATTACTAGAGTTGGATTTTCATTATTCCCCTGATATGATCAGAAAGTTTCAGAACTTGAGAGTTTCTAAGTATGCAGCACATCTCTGTGGAGCCCAAACAAATGGCCCAGGGAAAGCAATAACAGGTGGTCCCCAACTGTGGATACACGGTTTCTTTGGCTGCATCTCTCAAACCCAGTTACTCACCCGCAATAGTTTCATCCTGATTTGTTCCACAAATCTGCTATGCTAGGCTCTGCAAGCAGCCGTCAGCTACTTCATTCCTACGAGTCTCTCAGGGAGCAGCTGCAGGTGCCAAAGCATTTGCCAGCTGTGCAAGAAGAAAATGGTGCCTGGCAGGGCCAGACAAACCATTGCCAGCTCCCAGCTCTGTGGCTGTAGGAGACACACACACATTTCTGAACACCTTCTCTAGCTGTTTGTGCTGGATTTGCTACAGCACAGCACATGGGACTGGATGCAGGCCCCTACCTGCAAAGCATCATGACACAGATATGGTAAATCCGAGCCTCCAACACCTTTGGGAGATACTGCTGCACACAGAGAAAGTCTGAGTCCTCTTAGAGGAAGTTTTCCATCCAAAATATTGTCCCTGCTGGAGCCTGACAACCCAGCACCAGCTCCAGGCTCCTCTCAGGAGATCCGTCCTCGGGAAGAGTTTTGCTCCCAGAAGAGAGAGCTCTGCAGAGGATTACTCTGCACAGTAACATGTCATGAGGGTTCATAAATGAGCTCTGCAAGGACCCGTCTCTCCTGGGCAACACTTCAGAGTGCATGGGCTGAAAAAGGCCTGAACTCTGCAGGGAGCCCTGGGGAGACAGGTCAAGGGTTGTGTTCAACTGCTGAGCAGCTCCAGCCGCAAAACTCGCAGACAAGAGGAAGGGATGGAGCAAGGGAGCCTGGGCCCCTCTTTTGATCATCTTGCTCAGGACCTTCCTCCCTCAATCAAGTTGCTCCAGCACAACCTGGCAAGACAAGACTCAAACTTCCCAAGGCAACAGGTGTTGAGCTGGGCTCCACACGGCAATGACATGAGAGAAACTCCCCCAACCTTCCTTCTCTCTTCCTCCTCCTCCTGCTTCTTCTCTTCCTCTCCTGCAGCCCTGGCAGCACATCTCTGCAATGGCCATGTAACAACAGTGCCCTGGCTCTTGCCCAGCAGGGCTCCCACTGCACCTGGCATTTCTGGGCATGGGCCTCCCAAGTACACCCATCTTAACTGACCCACATCTTTCCACAGGCAGTTTCTGGGGCAGTGTGAGCGTGTTTTGCTAGTGCTGCTCACATCGCCCCTGCCCTGATAGGGCAGTTTTCCAGGCAGGGCAAACATTTCATCATCATCTCCTTCATGTTTCTTTTTCTTTCTCATTTCCCTTTTTTCCACCCCCATGTTTTTTTCCTTCAATATTGCCTAACCTCCACCTGGGTGCAGGCAGTGGGGTGAGCTCACTGTGCTGAGCACTGCCAGCCCGAGGGCCATGCAGTGCCAGTCTCCTCCACCCTGTGGGAGGCATGGGGACCCTGGTGGGAGGCATGGGGCCTGAGGAGTCCACACTGAGCCACTCCACCCAGGGACACAATCCTCAGCTGCCCTGCTGCACATCCCAGCATGGCATTGGGTAGAGGGAGCTTGGCTGTTTCCACCAGCATCCCCGATGAAAAGACACAGCTCACCAGAGAGCAGAGAAAAGCATCAGCCCCACCACTGTCCTCCACTTGACTGTGGGAAACCAAACCTTGCACTTTCCTGGGGGTGTGGGAGGCACACCACTGCCGGGGCGAGCTGCTGCCTTCCTGTGCCTTCTCAGCCCGTACCTCCCAAGAGACACGGTGGGAGCTCTGGTGGCAGACCTCACCAGGAAACGGTGCTTTCTGCAGGAAAAGCTCTTTTTTTTTCTTCATTATTTTCTGTTTCTGCTCTTATTATTTTTTGGAGGGGGGAGGGGAATTGAGCTGGGGGATTTCTCTTAAACTATATATTACAGGCGAAGAAATATCCATTTTCTGTCTAATCGCAAGAATTTTCTTGATGCAGACAAATATCACTTCCCAGAGGGCTGAATTGCTTCTGCTTCCAGTTGCTGAGAACTACACTTTGTTAGATGGGAGTTTGATGAAAACCTTATGTGGTGGCAAAAATGGAAATTTTTCAGAGATAGCTGCTGAAACCCTCTGAAAGGTCATGTTTTGCTGATGAAAAAGAGTTTAAAACGTTTCTCTGCACCAGATCTTTCAATAGGATGGCTTTGCAAGACAAGAAACGGGTTAGGAAAACAGGATGACGCCTCTTTTTTAGAGACAGACACAATGAGGAAAGATGGGGAAGGAATGAAGGTTGACCGGTGCTAGACATAGGCAGGAAGAGAGACCTGGGACTGGTGGCTAAGAGCATGGCTGGGGTTTTGCTTGGGGACTTTTAGTCTCCTAATTCTAGATTTAGTACCAGTAAGTTGCATTTTTCCCCCAAAAATATTGGTAAAGTAATTCAGAGTGCTACAAAGGTGCTATGCAAATTTCTGGTGGGAAATACAGCTGTCTCAAAACATTGATAGCCTGTGGTTTTATTTATGTGGTGGATGTTAATGTGTCTAATGATTCTGAGGAGAGATGTCTGAAAAACTGAATTTGGAGTTGTTTTCTTTCATGAGAAGCTCTGAAAAGCCAGGAAGGAGGGAATTAGTTCAGATTGCAACTAGGACTATTAATTTAAATTACAGAAAATGTGAAAGGTGAGGAGAAAATGCTGTGCTTTGATTTGGAGCTATTTACAAGTAAAATGGAGGGGAATTTCAAACTGAAATAAACATTGCAAATGTATTTTCTTGGAATTTTTTTTCTCAGGACAAACAATTTAGTTCAACCAGCACTAATGCTCAAAACTATTTGTCACCAAATTTGCATTTCTCACACAAGGGAAGTTTCAGGTGAAATAATTTCACCCATCCCCAGCTGTGAGACTGGGAATTGAGGATATCTCCCAGCCCTTTGCCACTGTGTGAGTTAACTCAACTGGACATTTGTAGCAAACCTCTCACTGCTGAGGATACATCTCCAGAGCGGGCTTTCCATGTTGTATTTGGGCAGCTCTGCCCTTTTAACATTTTGGCAAGGTTTCCTCCCAGTGTGGACTCACATACAGAGAGCTCAAGGCGCAGGTCCTCCAGCTCTTGGCTGAGTTCATGTGAGTCGCTCTCCTTCCCAAAATGACAGAAGGCACGACGCCAGTCCCTAGTGAAGGTCAGGGAACCCACCCCAAGTCATGATCACGCATTGAGACAACCTGTGCCAACCCCACAGCAACCAGCTCATGGGTCCAGGGACAAAAATGTCACTCCCAAACACTCAACATGAGGTGACCATCTCACGTGCATGGCTGCAGAAAACCAACTCTTCAGGCTTTGCTCCTTGGTGAAATTCCTTTTCCTCATAGGAGACACAGAGGCCACTTCCCTGCACCAGCCTCCAGGGCTGGAGGGGATGAGCACCCTCCCAGGGGATGAGGGCAGGTGGTCACACATCCCAGCCTGGTAGGACTTTGGCCAATCCTGTCTTTCTGAGGTCCCGGTGAAAATGGCAGTGGACAATAAAAGCAGGTAAGTTTCGGAGCAACATTTATCTAAGAAGTAAGTTAAATAAGAGTAAATGGTTTTTCATCTGAAATGACCTGAAAATCTGGTTTGTAGCCATGTACATTAACTCTTTAGTGACAGCGAGGTTTGGAGACACCTCTAATGATTTTCATGAACCTTTCAGAAGAGGATGGAACAAAGCAGCTTGGGAAATGGTTCCTATTTTCTAGAATGTCTCAAAAGCCACATTAGGGTACCCTGAATTTCCTATGTTCCAGAAACTAGGAAAAGGAACTTTAATAAACCAGACATGTTTAAATCCAGCCTCCCATTTTTTCCCATCACTTTAATCATTCCCTGTGACCTGCTACCCAAACAATGAAGCAGTGTTCTGGGACCTGAGAATCATTCATTAATGCTTACAAGACACTGAGATAACAGGGGGAGAGAGGCACAGAGATACCATGTATGAATAAATGATAGCAATAATATGTTCAGTCTCTGAGATTACTCAAGCTTTAAAATCTGGGCAGGTGCATAGGTTTTTAGAGATCTGGGCCTTGATTTTCTCCAAAAATACTTTCAGGTCAGGCTGTTAGCTCCATGAATGAAGCACTCCCTGGATACACTTGGCTGCTGTGGGCAGGAAGAGGGAAGCTGTCAGATATCAGGAATTTGGCACTGTCACCGTGCTACTTAAGTCATTCTAGTTAACTGGAGGAAGGTCATTCACCAAAACACTGTGTTGATAAATGCCACAGAAGTGTGGAGCTGGGGAGGTCCAGAGGAACAAACATTGTTTAGGTTTTACAGTGCAAATTGCTCTAGGAACAGAAAAATGTCTTCCCATTTTTCCTTATCCCAGACATTCCTAGGAGCATAGGCCATGGCCGCGTTATTTTTAAAATCAACAAGTTCTTCTGAAGAAAAAGCATTTCTTGATCTCGTGACTGCCACAGCAGAAAGCTCCATCCCCTCACAGTCAGGCAATGCGCTTCCTGCCAGCTGGACTCCCTCGCTGCCTAAACCCTGCCCCAGTGAGGCACAAGCTGCCTCTTATCTGCCAGCCTGGGCTGGAGCAGTAGGATTGAGACATTTCAAGATATCATCTGGGAAAGCAAGATAAATCCAGGTGAGCTGATTTGTCAATCTCTGCAGAGCACAAAGCCAGTGCACAGCCCCTGCAGCTCCATCTGTGCCGGGCCCACCCAACCCTGTGCAGCCCCTCCTGCCCTGCAAGGTCAGGGGGAGCCTGCAGCCTCATCGAGCTCTCATCCTGCACACAGACCATGCCCGGGAAGCACCAAGGTCACCCTTTCTAACATTGTCATCATTGCATCCTATAAGCAACCCCAAGGGTCTTGTACCAACTGGAGTAACCATATCAAAGCTGGATTGTGCAAGAAAAGCAACTTCTTTCCCCTCATCATGAAGTTGGTCACACTGGGAAGGAAACATTAGCACAACACATTTCACAAGAAAAAGTGTTTCACTCCAGAGAAATGCAAAACTGGTACTCCTTCCATTTTATGGCTGTGTTCTTGTTGTCCCTTATCTCCATAGTACATCATGGCATGCTGTGCCTGAAGGCTGCGCCCCATCCCCGGGCTGCACCACCACCTCATAGTTCCAACTTTCTCTGTGTTTTGAGTCTAGTTCTGTACTGGTTACTTTGTACCAGTTGAAACACCTTATCTCCTTTGCTGGATCAAGGTCTCCTCTGTGTGTGTTGCAGTTTAGCAGTCTGGCACGTAGAAATGGCAAGTTTCAGCTATCACCAGCTGTTCTGGGTCTGTGTCCAAAAGACACCATGCTTCCCTCCAACAAGATTTCTTTACAGACTGGCTTAAACTTCACATACCTGCAGCAGGATATAAACCCTTGTTTCCTACTAAGGATGTGTTCAAGCTGTTCAAGCCTGTGTCTTCCTGAATAAGCACCCAAGTGGGGAAATTCAGTCTGACACATGGGGCTGGCAGAAGTAATGCTCAGGAAGCCCAAGGAGGCAGGAATAGCCAGAAGAACCCCAAATAGGGGTTGTGTGTGAACATCTGCAAGGCTGGTGCTCTCACCTGAGGTCGTCATCTGGGCAGTCTGTAAAGGTACTTGCAGGGCACAACCAGCCTACCATGGACTGCTCCTTTAGTTGAAGGGCCTCTTTGGAGCATCTGTTTTTCTACAGCCATTACAAAAGCAGCAGAGTTATCCAGCCCCAGTGAAGATGCTCTCACTGGGGTACCTGCCCATGTTCACATTGCAGCCCAGTGGCAGGTCCAGAGGAGAAGCACCACACCACCCCCTTGCTCCCTTCTTTGCAGCCACTCATCCCCTCACCAGCTCTCAGACAGCAGAAGCTGTCCAAGTCTCCAGACTGAAATTCTCAGTATTATCATGACTGTCACAGCATCTAAAGAGGACCCAACCAAGACCAAAGGACTTGTTTTGCTGGATCCTACACATCCCATATGTGCTTGAAGGGAGTTTCTTTGCCTGTGAACACACTCACTGAGTTCCTTGCAAACTCTTACAGGCATTACCATAAAACCTCAGAGAAACTACACAGAAAAGAAAATGACCAGGCCCTGCAGAAACAGCCTGTTCCTGTCCCCAAGTTTAATTAATCTGTCCATGGGCTTAAGCTGTTCTGAAACACCTTGTGGAAGATGAAGGCAGGACAGGGACAGCTCAGGAGATGTTAATGACCCATGGAGAGCACTACTTAGCTGGCACAGGAGCTCTGCTTGTTGCAGTCCTGTGGAGCATATGCTGGAGTTACATGCTTTCCTCACATGTAACCTGTGTTTTCTGTGTATTTGATTGTTCTCAGTCAATGAACGAGTGGGAATGTCCCTGCTGAGTGACTCCCTATCAAGGCTGGAGTTTCCTTGTTTTGCATTTCTGCTCATTTCATAAACATATTTACTATTCTTGAGCATTGTTTTCCATGGAGGTCCATGCCGGCGTGCGACAGCTGCAGTGCTGACCCCTCCAAAGCCACATCTGCAGAGGGGCTTGGAGGTCTGTGCACTGCCTCCCTCAAAGGCAGCACTGGGCTCTGCAGTGACCAGCTGTGAGCCACCACGTCAGTGGTGCTGCGCCAGCACCTTCATGTTCTGAGCATTCTCCAGCCAGTTTAGTTCCCTCACTCTCAGAGCTAGACCTGATCTCTGTAACAGACCTGCTCCCTCCCGAGGGAAAGCTCTGCACTGTCTTTTTGCCTTACCCAGACAGACAGACCAATGAACCTTTGAGATATTGGGAATGCCGGCTACTAACAAGGTTGGCCAATGCCAGGGATGTCTGGGAGCTTCAGGCATCTTAGCTGAGCTCTTCCTGCTCCAGAGAAGGCTAATTAATCAGCTCTGCTATTCTGGCATCACCCAAAAGTGAAAATACTTTCTGGCAGGGCAGCAGGCACAAAATTAGCTGCTGCATTAAACTGCCAAATCTCCTTTGCTCCTTTATTAGTTGCATTTGGTGATGATGAGGAGTGAGGCATTAACCGGTCCCTGATGGATAAAGAAACTATTACTCTGCTTTCTCTTTGCAGCTGGGAAGAGGAAATAGGTTTTATTACTGAGATTTCCTTGAAGACATTCACTTGACTTTGTGGCATCAGAGACGGAAGAGAAATGAAGAACACAGGAATCTTGGCACAGCAGGAGAGATTGTGCACGGATAATAACAGAGAGAAGCACCAGGTCAATTGGGAGCTGAAATATACTTAGGTGATTGAATCCTTGTGTCGGGTTGAAGCTCTGACGATCTGCGGGGCTCAACTAATTTCAGCATTACAGCCAGGATCTCTGTGCTGGCACTGAGGGCCTAAACCAGGGAACTTGCTGGGAAGACACGTTCAGGGTGGATCAGAATGGAACAGAAGAGAATAAAATAGCATAGAAATGATAGATTATTAATTCTTTGTTGTTTGGTTTTGTTTGGTATTTTTACCCAAGATTAGATTTACAATTTACCCATCCTAGTTTTAGGCCTATATCCTGGCTAATATGACATGACCCTACTAAAGGAAGGTGCAGACTGGAAGAGCCCATGCGAATCACAGTCTCAGACGGTTCATTTTGGAATGAGATACTGAGTTTTCTAAGGGATAATCCCAAATTCTTGAGTTTGCTACCCATTTGTTAGCAAGACAAACACAGCCTGGACACAGACGTCCAAGAGATCTAGAGCAGACCAGAGCAAAAAGGCAGAGCTGGTACAGAGCTGACCTAAGCATGGTGGAGGACCAAGGGTCTGTGAACAAATACTGGGAGGAAACTGGAAGAAACACCCTAACCATGTGGGAAAAGAGGTCCTGTGACAGACAGGCAGAGGCAAAAAGCCAACCTGGCCAAAGAGGATGTGGTAGCCCAGGTCTGTGTGGACCAGGCTCCAAAGGCCAGCAGGTCCCTCCTGTTCTTGGTCACTGAGGCACCCTTCTCATCTCACGGGCATGTGGAGCCCAGTCAGGAGGAGGGTTGGGAAGGGGAACCACAAGAAACCATCTTGTCCTATCACTTCTGATAATGAGGGGAGATGACATGGGCAGCTGCCCAAGGGATATCCTCCTGGATAGGGTGTATTTGAACCTCCTAGGAGGGAAAGTTCAGGCTCCCAGCTCAGCAGCTGGCACAAATATCAGCACAGCATGGTGAGCTGAGCTTGTCTCTCAGGACAGATCAACCAAGAGGCCAGCAGAGGCCAGAGCTTTACTTCTGGTAGCTCTTGCTGGCTGCTGCTCAGGGCATCGCTCCCCAACTCTGCTGTACCTCCAATCCTCTTGCCTCCTTCCACCTCACTTTCCACATCTACAAAGTAGAGCTAAAGCTAATTACAGCCCCTAGAATGGAGCTACATCACTTGGTTTTACCAATGATTCAAAAGCACCCGGAGGTGAAAGGTGCTTGAGAGAGCAGAGTATTGTTATTACTAATAATTACAAAAATTAACCAAATATTTGTCTAGCAGCATCCATCCCTGCTGCTGCTCCTTACATAAAACACACACATGCTCTAACTGCCAAGCCAAAGCCCCAGAATCACTACATCAGCCCTACAGTATCGAGAAGGGGGGCAAAAAGTGCCTTGGGTCTAAAAAGGGTTGTCTGTTCCAGCAATTAATTTAATTGTCGTAAATATAACCCAGGTATACTGCAGATCCAAATTGCTGGCTGACAACAAACCCAAACAGGGCCCAGAGGCTGCAAGGCAGCAGGTTAAACGCTGCCTCTGAAGCTGCTGGGCTGATCCTGGCACACGAGAATATTTTCTCTTGGTATTCGCCGCCGCTTGCTGCTGTGGAGTTGAATTCTCGTAAAATGTTTATCAATGCCTGGGCATCTTCCAAACCAAGAAAGGGTGCGTGAGAAGCGTCCCTTTTGGGATATCATCACTTGTTTTAATTTCCTTCTCCATAATTTTATTGCTTCTTTTTTCTCCTGTTTTCTAATAAGCTCTTCTAACACCTAATGAAATCAGTTCTTTTTTCCTTCTACTTACCTCCCCCTGCTGCCATCGCGATTACCTAGACTAGAAAAATACAGAGCACAGGGTCCAGCAGGCTGAGGTTTTAGTGACTGATTTCAACTGACGTGAGCAGAATTGGCAATACACTTCAATGTCATGGTGTTTTGATTCTCTTCCATATTGCGTGAAATATCTGAAGGGGACAAATGCCAAGGAGTGAGAAGAATTCTTTTGGGTCGTATAACCAAAAATGAACTAAGAAAGGAGCCGTTTCCAGAGGGGGAGATGCAGTCAGCTGTGCAATCGTTATCTGTAATAGATGGCATCTCTCACTGACGTGATCTCTATTATCCTCCAATCTCAGACTCTCACAGGCTTTAATGGATTCTTCCCTCCAGCATCTTTTCAAGACTGTGCCATTGTCCTACACACATTTTACTAACTGGGACCAGAAGCACCAAGAGGCCAAGACCCAGCTTCCCTAACCTATGCTGGCACTCAAGTTCCCGTTGGTCACTGTCTAAAAACCCATCTGTAATCTGGGCACTACGTTATTTAACTGGAAATTTATTTGCGAAGGTAAATAAAGCACTCTGTGACCACAGAGAGGCAAACAAATCTCATAAAATCCAAGTTTGTTATTTCCTGCTCTGCTTTCAAAACAAAACACAATAATTTTAGCAGACAATTAAACTCTCTGATTTCCAAGGGAGGCAGGCATACAAATACTTTTGAGGATCTGAGCCCACATGATTATGTAAGGAATTAGTAGGAGGGAATTAACCCAGTCACTGGAGCATCGTTGTGGAGAGGATCTCATCCACACTTGGGGCTGCCATATGGGAACACGTCAGAGCAAAATGTAAAACTCAGAAATACTTAAAATTTAAATCAGGGAAGTGCCAAAAAATGTCATAGCATTGCTCCATGGCAAGGCAATATCTAGCCTGACCCCTTTCTACCTCCTGCCTCACCACCATGCTGCCTGTACTTCAAAAAGCCAGGGAAAAAAGCCCAACCTCGCACGTACTCCTTCCAAGCACATGGGACCTCTGTGCGGGACAGTTGCCCATGGACTGGTTGTCCATGCATTACCCTCTGTGCATAGACACAGCCTCTGTGTCAGGGCAAACAGTCCCTGGGCACCCATGAGACATTTGGCAGGAGGATTAGGGATGCCCCATGCCGAGCAGACGCGGCAATGTGGGGATGAGGCAGTACTGGGGCAGGATTTCTACCACCCGGCAAGGATCTCGCATTTCTCCCTCCACCCTGGGGCTGCTCATTAAATATACTGTGATATTAAAACAAAGCTACTTTAAAAACATAAAAATAAGCAGGAGCGAGCAGGATTTGGGGAAGTAATGGGGAAGGTTGTGGGCCTGATCCTGCTCTTTCTCAGGATGGGGTAATGAGGAGCATTGGGTGAAGGGTGTTTCAAGGCGGGCTCCTTGATTCCAGCCTGGATGGGACGTAAAGATCTGGCTTCTTTCCCACATTTTAATGCTTTCACAGTCGAATTTATCATGCTGAAACCAGTGGAGTTATTTGCAGGAATAAGGGCTGTGGGAGCAGCAGACCTGGGAATGCAGAATGCGGACAGTGGGAACCAAACCTCCCTGCCTGGGATGGACACAGCTCCCAGCACGGCTCTGACAATAAAAGCAAACCTCTCCGGGAAGGCAAAGGCTGCCTCGACTGTCACTTTAATTGAAACCTTCTGCAGTCGTATGCTTCACCTTATGTTTAATGATTCACCTCTTACGCAGCCCACTTGTACCTTTGTAATCTTTCTGAAGGTTAACTTGTTGATCCTCAAAACTTGTCCGGAGGG
>NW_008236696.1:6536327-6539196 GCF_000691975.1 Corvus brachyrhynchos | reverse complement strand
GGAAAAAAGTTTCAAGTTTTCTGATGAAAAGTATTTTTATGGAGGGAGAAGAGAGGAGAAATGAACTGCAAAATTCAGAAGAGCCGATGAGACTTTGGAGAGAAAAAAGAAAATAAGAAAAAAAAGAAAAAGAAAAAAAATGTCCATTAAAAAAATAGGAGGGGTGGGGGGGAGCAGTTGGGTTTAGCTCCCAGTTCCTGGGAGATGGTTTATTTCTGCTTTACAGAAATCAAAAATATATTTGTCATTTACCAAATTAAATAAAAATAATCTTAGCATTAAATTATTTTTAGGACATTAAGAGTTACGTTCTTATGGGTAATAATCTATTTGGAACACCGTAATGGAGTAACTGGCAATTTTATACAGCTTCAGGATCGATTTTTTCCTATTCGCCATGTACCTATGCAAATAAATATCCCATTTGATTCATGTCCATATCATAGGATCTGCCTGCTTCTTTCTTAGTCCTTTAATATTTAATTATTTAAAACAAGGAGAAATCTCACGGGAATTTTTGTCTCAAAAAATAGCTGACTTATTCTTGTCATTTGAGAATAACAGAAAAAAGATGTGAAAATCTAATTCTTTTTAAGTCCTAAAACTGAAACTCAAATAAGGACGAGGAGAAAAAATCTTAAACCCCAGAAACCAAACTTCCTCCCCTCCTCTTTTACATTAATATTCTGAGTTTTTACTGTAGCTATTCATAGTCATACCTAAATGTAGTCTATAAATCTACTAATATATTATTTAACACTCCAACTACTGGTATAAAAAATTATAAAATATTCTGTTGGCAATACATTTAATTGAATTCTTTTTAGAGACAGCTTGTTATTGCCAGACATGCTTTTAGAGATAGTACGGAGAAATAAAAGAATTTCTGAAGGCAGTAAAACAAATAATTACCATTTTCACCATTACTTCCAGATACCCTCCTATCCAGTCCCTAAATCCTTTAAGTCTAAATCAAAGACTTTCCGTGAACAAAATTGCACAGATCATTTCAAAGAATATAAAAAATTACGTCAATGTTTTATTTGAAGAGAGAAATTGAAATTCACATAGCACTCTACTGGTTGAGACGTCTGGGGAGTTACTAGAGAAAAAACAGAAATAACCCAGGCTAGTTTAGCCTGAACTTTAGAGGCCTGTTTCAAAATGATCAGGGTCAATGCAAATCCCTCTTTTAATTACAATGTGCTTGTGCTTGTAAAACTTTGAGGCATCGTCCTTCTTCTTAGGTTCTCTGCTGCCTTTTAATATCAGGGATCGGCAAGATTCTCTGAGGCATAGGAGTAATAAATAATACTATAAACCATCCAAAGCAAGCACTGCCTTTTATTCTTTTTATTATTTTTTTCCTCAACAAAGCAACTTACGCATTGGGTTTGAACTACCTCAGCACAACTCCTAATCAGAGAAGTATCTGCAGGGGTTAGTGAGGTTTTTTTCATCGTAACATCCGAACGCTGACAGATCTGCTGGAAAGGAAAGAGGTCAGTAGTGCTGCTCAGCCACAGGCCAGGGATTTTCAGCCTCCACAGGTCACACACCTCAGTTTGGTGGGTGCCAGGATGAAAGATTTGGGGACAAACAAGGGATTGGGCTGGGGATGCTGATCAGGTGAAGGCTCCCCCACAATGTCCCCCGCCAGGAGGCTTCTTGCCCGGCACAGCCCCACTGAGGCATGGACAGGCTTTGGTCCATAACTGGTTAAAAATCCATTGGATGCAGGGAGGGGTGGAAGGTAATTATCTGCAGCTTGAAAACTTCTGGATGAAGTTTCCCTTTTAAATCAAAGATGGGGCAAAACAGACATGGGGCTGTGTGTGCTCAGTGGGATGGGGACAGTCCTTACCCACCTTCCGAGAACTGTTTGCACACAGCCAGTGTTTGGGAGATCAGGCAGGAGACAGGCAGATATCTTGCTCCTATGTGGCAAGAAAGTAATTTTTGACAGGCAAGTCTGCACTGTCTCCTGGCAGCAAACACCAAGCAGACATGCCAGTTATTTGAGCAATTTTGCTGGAATATTATCCTGGGGGTTTATGTGCGCACCCCTCCATCATCGGAGCAGTTCTTCTTGCACAGTATTCATCCGAGTGTGATTCATTACCTCAAACGGGACGTCTGGACATGGCATGGGGGTGACAACGGTTCTCAGGCTGTGTGGGGAGCCGTGGTGTGGCATGGAGGACCTCGACCTCCATCATCGGAGCAGTTCTTCTTGCACAGTATTCATCCGAGTGTGATTCATTACCTCAAACGGGACGTCTGGACATGGCATGGGGGTGACAACGGTTCTCAGGCTGTGTGGGGAGCCGTGGTGTGGCATGGAGACACTGCAGGCCGGCCAGCCACACACCCCTCCACAGCCCCTGGCTGTCCCTCCCTCCATCCATCTCCTCATCCCTCTGGTCCTGTCCTCCGGGGGCACCCTGTGCTTGCCCTCCCAATACCAGTCCAGCTGCTGGCAGATGCCAAGTGGTATCTGCAGCCACCTAAAGCCTCTGCATGAGACACGAAGGGAGTAACACAAATTGGGCCAGGGCCTTGTGGCCGGTGGGCTCAGTGGGAGCCAGGCTGGGCGAGGGTGAGGTACGGTCAGGTGTGCCCAGGGCGTGCTGGGACAACCACGTTTTACCACGACATTCAAGTTTTTCCACTTCCAGCCCTTTCCCTTGCTGTAAAGACCGAGTTAGATCACAAATACTCGAATTTAAAATAAGAAAAAATAAAAAGAAAGCAAGAGAAAGGAGCCCCGATGAGCATCGCAGCACCCCACTCCCTGCCATTCCCATACTCCCAGCTGCTGCTCCCTCTTCTCCTCCCAGCCGGAGCCCCTGCCTCTTCCGCTAACCAG
>NW_008236696.1:6532192-6536312 GCF_000691975.1 Corvus brachyrhynchos | reverse complement strand
AAACATTTTGTTCTGCGTTAAAGGCTAAAGCTAACACATGACCAGCAAGAGGCAGCAGTTTGTTTAGCTCTTGGAGTTTATTTTAATTGCGGCCTTGTTTTGTAATGAGGACGGCTGCGGCAGGGGGAGCCTGCTGGCATCCCTGGGGCTGTTCCAGGGGAGTTTCCTTATCAATAAAAAGAAGTCTTGACTATTTAAATTAACAACAACTGCATGGCATGCATGTTCAGCTGCTTCGTTTTCTGGGAAGTTAAACTGTACACATTTGCTTATTAAGGATTTCAGAAGCCGTCTGGGATCACAGGTCCCCTCCAAGTGCCACCTTTCACAACCCCAGCCTCCACCAGGGGAAGAATGAAGAGGAGAGAGACGGGGCCCTCTGTTCATGCTGACAGACACAAAACAGCCTGGTAAACCTTAGTAGTTTGTTATGATGATGCATGAAAAAAAGGAGGAAAAAAGTTAAATCATGTGATTTTTATGCAAATCAGATGAATTGGACGGTTAAAAAACCCCTAAATGTCAGGTAGATAAGATCACATACACCTAGAGCAGTGTCATGATGTTCTCTGTACATTACATTCATACTGGAAACCAAAACGTGTTACAGAAATCAGACACCCACAAAAAGCTCTGAGATTGCACTGAGAACAGGTTCCTGCAAAGCACGGGCCTCTGACAAAAAAAAAAAAAAAAAGAAAAAGAAAAAAAGTAGGTTAGATTAGAAAACAAGATAGTTGAATTCAGGCAGGGACTCGGCTGTCCCTGTGCAGCCTGGCCTCGCTGCATTTGCATTAATATGCACAAAACTCCTTTTAAGTAATGTTCATGCGGCGGCACCCAGCTCCAAAATGGGCAGGCTGTTCCCGAAACCCATCCTCGAGGGCCACGGGCAAGGGGAGAGGTTCACAGGCTCTCTTCCATCAGGCTAAACTTTTCTCTCTTAGACACTTATTTTTTTTCCCTTTAAAAGTCCTGGCAGTTATTTTGTGTGAGGATGGGGAAGCCTTATGGCCTGAAGGAGTTAATTTCAAAAGAAAAAATTATAGTGGGGTACTGTTTATTTAAGCAGTGTTTTGTAGAAGACAAGGCACTTCTTTCCAGGGGTGCGGTTCACCTGGGAAAAATACGCACTGGCCTCGATATGCCATAAAAACCTGCTCTGTGTCCCCTGGAGGGAAACAACCCAAGCCCGGGGACTCCCCTCGCTGCCAAGCAGTACCTCCAGCTCCGAGGCCCTTCAACATCCAGCTGCAGCTCCCACCAACGGCTGAATAATTTCACACCACTCTATGCCCTGCACGCCAGCACACAGGCAGAGGGGTTGCTTTTCATCCCAGGAGCTTTGCCAGGGGAGGACATGAAGAAGCTAGAGAGGGACGGCCCGTGGGGGGGTGCGAGGCACCTGTGGCGATGCCCAGCACTGCTTCTGCCTCTGCTTCTGCCCCTTGGAGCCGCTCCAGCGTGACCAGAAATACCCCTGCCAGCTCCAAGGGAGACCATTTCCCAGCGGCATCGGCCTTGTTCCAGCACCGCCGCCACTTTGCAGGGTGGCACTGGAGGGTTCAAACCCCTGCCTGGGTGAGGAGCACTCTGCAGCGTAGATGGTGTTTTTGAGAGAAGGGTGCGTGGGGCTGGTCCCCCAGCATGGTTGCCACAGCCTCCCACAGGCAGGGCCGAGCCGCAGCTCCTCCACGTGCCACACAGGCACCCCGTGGGTGTGCAGGAGCCACGCCGAGCCCGGGGCCGCTGAGAAACGTCCCACGGCCGACATGGGGGCTGCTGGTGGCTTTGCACACCCCCACCAGCGAGCCTCCACACCATGGGGCCACCGTTCTCCCCCAAAGAGAAGCCACTGGCTGTCGGCTTGCGGAGGCAGGGGAAGCTGTCCCACCACGACTTTGCCGACCTGGCAGACACTACCACTGCCAGCGGCTGGCGGGCTGGTCCCCAGAGCTGGGACAGGCAAAGGAAGAGGGTGACAAGGCCTCACGCATCAACGATCCCTCTGGCCGATGGTGGGAGAGGGCTCCCAGGGAAATGACTCCATCCCCAGCTCCCTGAAGTCCCCAGCAAGGCACCACAGGGACCACTGATGCTTTTGGGGGCAGCTGGAAGCAGGGGGGAGTGGAGGCGGGTGGCAGGAGCCCTTGGGTAGCTGCAGCCGGGGCCCAAGTGACAGAGAGGGAGTAGGAGAAGGTAGGACACCAGAGCAGAAAGGCCAAAAACTCAGCAAAAGCACCCAGGCCGCCCAGTTCCCAGTCCGAAAGGGATGCTGCTGGCTTCTCCCTATGTCCCCGTAACGAAGTGGGTTAGGATGGAAACTCTGATGAAAGCCCGGCTTGGCTGTGGCCAGGCAGAGTGAGAAATCTCCCCCTTAAGAGCGCTACTTGAACGGAAGCTGTGCTCGACCTCGGGTCTCCACCAAAAATCCCCCAAGCGGCAGCCCTCTCGCTGCTGCTCCCGAGCGTCCCGCGGGCGCCGGGCTCGCTGGGCTCCGGCTAAAGCGAAAGCGTCACACGCTGCAGAAAAATGACAAACGGAACGGATCTGCCGCCCGCAACAATCCCCTTCCTTTGGATTTCATTGCTGGGGAAAAAGAAAAAATCCAAACAAATCAAAATCCTGGAGCCGAGTTGCTTCTCTTGCGTTCGTCCCTCCTTCGGTCACTTGCAGACCTGGGAGCCCCCTCCCTGCCCGGGGCCGGGATCGGAGTGGCACAAGTCACACAGCTCCAGCTGCACTCACTCCCTGGGAATTCCATATTGTATTTTAACTACAGGAAAGCCGCCTCTCCAGCATATCTGTACCACCTCAAGTGTCTCGGGAGTACCATCCTTGTCTTGCCACCCCCGCACACACCCCCCTCCAACCTCCTTGCTTTAAAGTGTTTCGGTTCAAGAGCTCAGCTGAGAAATCAAAATAAAGGCAGCACCCGGGGACTTTGCGTCCAAGGTGGCCGCTCCGTGGGCTCGCCAGTGGTGGAATCAGTAGCTCCGAGCAACTGCACCAGTGGACCGAGGGCACCGTGACCTGCGGTGGTTATTCTCGTAAACATATTTCTATTAATCACCAGGGCCCGGGAATGCCTTCACAGCCCAGAGCGTGCCTTCCCCTGCTCCCCACCACCCCGACCGGCAGCTCGCAGCCCAAAAACCCGACCGGGAAAGCAAAATGAGCCATCTGAACCACCCCCAAACCCAACCCTTGCTGCAGGCCCCCAAGAAATAAACACGCAAGGCTAGGGGACAGCCGCAGTAATCTCCACAGATTTACACCCAGGGAGCTACAATTCCACAGAGGAGCCGGGGAGGTTGGGGTGTCATGTCCCCACCCTCTGCAGCCCCTGCAAAACCCACCCGAGACACTGATTGCCAAGGCTTTGCATTATTCCCCCCCTCCCACCTCCCAGCAAAGGCCTTTGCCCAGCAAGAGGCAAAAAGTGCGGAAATAAAATCCCTTTTCAGAAAAGCCAAAGCGATTTTGCATCCCCAGCACAGTCCAACAAATCCATACAAGCAGAATATTTATAGACTTACAGGTTATTTTGCAACAATAACAAAACAGCTACACAGAATTAACCCACCACTTGAGAGTCCTGGAAAGGAAAAGAGAACACGGATGGGAAAAAAAAAAAAAAAAAAAAAGAGAGAGAGAAAATCATCAAAATCATCATCTTTTTGGTTGGGTTTGGTTTTTTTTTTTTTTGGTCTGGAGAATCCTGGCGAGGAAAATAAAAAAGAAAAAAAAAAAAATTAAAAGTAAAACCAAAAACTAATATGGGGGGCTCATGGGGAACTGTCTTTAAGGAAAAAGCTTCTTTCCCCAAGAGTAAATCCCATTGGAGGCCCTGAGCCCAGTGTGGCTGTTTGCAAAAAATTATTTAAAAAAAAAACAAGAGCTGAATGAGGGAAAAAAAATAATTAAAGAAAAAAAGTAAAAATCCAGAACAATGCAGCTGGCTCCTGGCTTTCCTCGCTCGGTTGTTTGGTTGGCTTGGGGTTTTTTTAATGGGGAGAGGGTGTTTTAGAAACGCGAAAGTGACCCCCCGCCCCAAAATAAATAAATAAAAAATATATTAAAATAGAAAATAATTTTTTTTTAAAAAAATATATATATT
>NW_008236696.1:6505233-6530032 GCF_000691975.1 Corvus brachyrhynchos | reverse complement strand
CCCCCCCACCTCCCCGCCGTCCCCCCCGCCTGTAGTTTGCAAAGTCACAGTATGAAATGTTATGAAATCGCCTCTTGGGAAGGAGGGAAACAGAAAGCAAGGCGTTTGTTTAGAAAAATCCGCGGCAGCCTCTCAGATGTGCCTAAAAAGCTGCCTTCGACCCCCCTGTTGCATTTCCAGGGAAGAGGCAAATTCACAGTATGAAATGTTATGAAATCGCCTCTTGGGAAGGAGGGAAACAGAAAGCAAGGCGTTTGTTTAGAAAAATCCGCGGCAGCCTCTCAGATGTGCCTAAAAAGCTGCCTTCGACCCCCCTGTTGCATTTCCAGGGAAGAGGCAAATCTGGGCTTAAAATCATGAGTCAAAATCAACGAAAACAAACCCGTCCCTGGTTAGTTTTTTCCACTGACTTCAGTAGGCACAGGATCAGTGCGAGGGGAGACTGGGGACAGGCGGATGAGGCTCAGTGAGAAGCTGCTGTGTTGGTCCAACATCTCTCTCTGGAGCCAAATTCCTACTTGTGCCAGTAGAAGTGTCAGCAGGGCCAGGTTTGGGATCAGGCCCTTATTTGATCTGGGAATCTTACTGATTTCTCTCCGAGCTTTTACATGCTTTAAAAATTATTATTTGCCATACTGTTTGAAGGATTTAAAGGATAAGAACTTTAGGAGCAAATGCAGGCTCCTTCCTCCAGTCCTTGAGGGGGTTACAGTTCAAAAATTGCTCTAAAAATATTTTAGGGGAATCCTCTCTTTATATATGCATAGGGAGGCAGAACCAGAGATTCTGTTATTTTCTACTAGGGGTGGGATTGCAGGTTTAAAAACTCGCAGTATAGATGGTAAAAATATTGCCCCATGAAACATATCACCAAGCCATTAAAATATTCAAAAGGTGTCCAGAAATTTTCCAGAAGAATGGATTCTTACATTGTTCCAGTAAGAAGAGTTCATCTCTTGTTCAAATTTGATTGGCAAAACAGATCAAAGATCTGTTGAGATGCATTTCAATTCCAATTTCCAATCTCCCTCAGTTCTGACTGTCTTGAGTCAATATTGGGAGAGGAAGTGGAGGTTAACTGGTTAGTTATTATTGCAAAGGAAGAAGTTGGAATGAGAAGTGATTCTTACAAATCCCACCCCAGAAACAAAACAACAACAACAAAAAAAATCTGTCAAAAGTCTTTGTGACACTTTTTAGACATCCCTGTTTGCAGTGCAGGGAGGATTCAGCCGACTGTCAGATGGTACAAAAATAAACCTAGCAGAAACATTAAGTTTTTCAAAACAAGGCTGGAAAAGCTCATAAAAATAATGTTGCTCAGATGCGTTTTAAGAGAAACAGAATTACATCGACAAAATTATATGTTTTCCAGGTTTGGTTGGGGTGTTTTATTTTCCAAGGGGAAAAATGTTCCTGCAGCAAAGCGAACTGGTGCCATCTAGTGTCACCTCTCGCCGCTCCGCGTGGGGCTGGCGGGGCCGGCAGCCTCGGGAGAGTGGGAACATGTTTATTAACTGCTCGTTAAAAAAAGAAAAAAAAATGCTTGCCAGCTTGGAGGAAGGTGGCAGAGGAAACTCTGGATGCCACTGAACTTATTTAAGGAGCCTAATTGGAAACAACCGAGTGCTTATTAAAGTCACTGACATTTCCATATGGAGTTCTCTCTGGGTCTGGTCATGAAATCACATGTGAAAATCTTTCCGAGTTGTGGTGTTAATCTGCCCTTGAATTTTTGCCTAATTTAGGATGTATTGTAAAGCTGTGCTCTTTTTTTTTTTCTTTTCTTTTTTTTTTTTTTTGGATCGGGGAAAGCTTTCAGCCTCCAGCTGCAGCAACCCAATATGAATTTGTAGGAGTAGTGTTTGGGTTTGGAGCACTTTTTTTTTTTTTTTCTTAGTAAACAGTAACGTTATTCTCAAAACCCCATACAAATACAGGTGGTAAAACTTTGTGTGCCAGTGCCGTGTGGTAGGACTGTCCTCTCATTTTATTTGGATTCTCCATGTAAAAGAAAATCTTTTTACGAAGTCTATAGATGAATAAAACAAAGCTCTAACCAGGAGGTGCATTTCTTAGTGTGCAACTTATATATCTTCATATGTTTATGGTGTTAAGGCTTAAGAATTGTTTCATGCCTGTTTTAGTCCATGTGCTGTAATACCTGGGCTGGGAACTTCTTTCAAAGAGCTTTTACTGGTTCAGCTGGAGCCTGAAATGTTGTTTTCAGGTTTCTGAGAAGTTGGTAAAATCTAAATTTGGTGGAAAGTTGCTTGTGTGCTCACAACCTCTTTCTCCATTTTATAGTAGTATGGGAGTCTATAAACAGGAGCCTTGTATGCCGAGTGCCTGTATTCTTCTCTAGATCTATTTTTAAACCATTCTTCTGTTTGGCAAAAAGTGACACTTGGTTTCCATGTTTACAGCAGGCATTGGCAAACCTCAGGAGTTCACAATTTGCAGTTTGGTTAGATCAGTATCCAAAAGTCAGCATCTGACCAGTAAGCTCCTTGAGACTGCAAATTTAGACTGCAAATGTAGTCCTCCTTTTTTCTTTTCTTTTTTTTTTTTTTCTTTTCTTTTTTTTTTTTTTTTTTTTAATCCGAGCTTTATCTTATGTGTTCTCATCACTGCAGGATGATGGCAGCCAAAAGACACACACCCCCAAATTGGAGCAAGCATGTAGTCTTCAGGACTACTTTAAAACCAGTAATCTCAGTAGAGCTTCCCATCTAAACCAGAGAGAGAACTAGGGGCATTTGGGAGAGGGGTAGGAAATTATTGGTCTATATTGTTTTCCTTCCCCTCTTTCTCCTGGTCAGTTGCTGCTTTTAGGCTGTGTGCCGCGTACCCATGGGGAATGTTGGACCCCTTCTTGTGGAGGAGGGAGCTTGGAACAAGCACCCTGCAGGACAGGGGCTTCTGAATGGGTCCTGAAGAAAGTGTCCTGTAGGACTAGGTACCCTCTGAAAAGCATCTCCTTAAATCTGTTTGGTTAAATATAGGGGCAAGGGGGTGTCTCATCCCATCCAGGCGGGATGCCAGAGCAGTTCCTTACTGCCAGAAGGAGTTGAGCCACCCTCAGCCCCAGGAGTACAGAGACAGAGAGGGTCAGGTGCCAGCTGGTAATTTTCTGTTCCAGTGTGGGGTAGGGATGATCAGACACCTCCTGGGAGCCCAGGGGGGCCAGGGACCCAGCTCAGCTGCTGGGGACACCCAGCTCCGGCTGCACCCTGTTGCCGGGTCGGCATCTCAGTGCAGGGTTCAGCGTTGGCAGGGCACAGAGTCCGTCTTCTGTTCTCTGGAGTAGCTCCCTAGATTTGAGCCAGGACATGGTTCCTGCCTTCCCTTGAAAAATTAATGTGCCAAATTGCTTGGGGTCGTTTGAAATGCTGAGGAAGGCTCGACTCCTTGCTTCCCAAGGGCATGCACTGCTGCTGCCTCACAGCCAGAGCTTGGCTCCGTAGAGGGCAGGGGAGTCCTTTTTAGTAGGAAAACACTGGAGCCAGTTTTAACGTGCTTACCCCCTCCCTCCTCTGCGTTTTCTTCTGCAAAGACCAAAACAATGTGGAGACTTGAGCTGGGCCAGCTTTCAAGGGCAATCCTTTAAAACCTCTTTTGAAGTATGAACTATAAAGTTCCCTGCGGCGCTCGAGAAAATATGCAGTTTTCCTGGTTCCAAATGCTGATAATAAACCCGTCCAGATAATGTATTGCATTTCCTAGAAACATTTGTTTGCTGGCAGGAAATTGGATCAGATTGAGACCGCTCGATAGAGCAAGTGCAATCCGCTCACGAAAGGGTACGGTGGAAAATACGACAGGGCTTGCACTAGTGATGCTGCTTTTGATCTGTGCTGACGCTGTGGACTTCTCTCAGTCTCTTCGTGGGTTATTATTAACCCAGCCACGTTTTGGCCTAGACACTCACCAGAAGCTACTAAACTAATAAAACCCTGCTGTGACAGCTAAAGGACACTTCGTGCCCCTGGATTGCATGGTAGCAGAAAGCTGATCTGGGCACTCACACACCCCCAGCTAAAAGCATCTTCTTCACTGTGGCATGTAGTACCCATGGCTATGCTGGGGGAGCCACCCACACCCCACCTCATTTTCTTGGTTGTCCCCTTGATGCCTGTTCTGGAGAAACCAGACATTCCTTGGCAGGGTGGAGAGGCAGCTGGCAGCACGCCCTGGCAGGCAGTGGGGATGTTCCCATGGGGCTGGGACCCTGCAGGGTGCAGGGACTGGGGGAGGAGGAGGGCAGGATGGAGCTTCCCCTGGGCGGGCAGTTTCGGAGCACTGTGTGGGATGAGGCTGTGGGGAAGGAAGATTTCACCCAGCCACTCCTCTAAGGTGATGTGAGTGAGTCGGCGCTGCAGGCTCTGGAGGGGTAGGAGATTGGGGCCCAGGGAGGGGGAAGTCTTTGGTGCTCTCCTCCCTGGCTATGCACTTGGGGGTGGGAGAAGGGCTAAGACCACAGGGTATTCCCCATGCAAAAAAGAATAGGGGAGCAAGGAGTTCCTCCCTGTGCCCAGAGTGGGAGGTGGATGGATGAAAAGGGATTTCCTCTAACTGGGAGAGTAGATGAATGGAGAGGCATGGCAGAAAAATGGATTGGAAGTCCCTGGTTGTCCCCTCTGCCCTAGGGTAAGTGAGCAGAGAGGGTCTCTCCTTCGCATGGGGTTGAGCTGAAAGAGGTTGCCCCACATGAAGGTGCACCTTCCCCATGCTCTCTGAGCTGCAGGGAAGGCAGGGCCAGCACTGGGCTCCTTTCCAGGAATGGGTTTTCTCGGGGAGGTGCCGGCAGGGAAGGGCTGTTCCCTGAACCACTGGGGCAGACCCATTGCCTTCCTGGAAGGCAACAGCAGTGACAGTCCGTGTGGCCACCCCCAAAATGGGCCCTGCGCCTATTCCAGATCTTCCTCTATGGGCATAGCAAGCCCAGGCACACAACCTCAAGCACTGCTGGAGAGCCCACACCTGCAAGGTACTGGGCAGGAAAACTGGATGGGGGGTGTGGGATGATGCTCTGGCCCCAACTGAGCCTGGAGGAGCCTCATGGGATTTGAGGGGGGTTGGATGGCAAAGACCATGCTTGGCTGCAGTGGTTTTTTTCTGATCCTCCATCACTGGTCTCTGGTCCTTGTTGCCATTCTGTTCTCTCTGGTCTGAGTATCCTCCTGTGCTGGGGTCCAGAGCTGGTGCTGTGTGGGGACTGGAAGGGACAGGGTTAACCCGACTCAGCACAGCGAGGGGAAGGAAAGTCCCTTTCCCTTTGCATGCCCACATCCTGCAGCCGGGAGCTGCTTGGGATGCACCTGCCCAGTTCTTGGGGCTGTGGGTGTTGACGCAGTGCTGTGCTGGGAGGGATTATTTGGAAGGGTGGGGAGGGGGCTGTGCTGGGGTCCAGGTCTGGGAGAGAAGCTGGGTATCCCCCCGGGCAGTGCTGTGCCCTCGCTGTGGATAAGGGAATTTGGTGACCATAGCAGCTTCTCGCATGATGCTCACGGGTGCAGCGTTCATCTTGCTGTTTGTAACTTTGTTGGTTTACAAGTGGGTCACCTCATCTCCTCTGTGACACTGAGGTGACTCCCCAGAGCTTGGCAGGGTATGTCTGCCACTGTGGGTGAGGTTGGGGTGCCAGCCAGCTGCCCCAAACGCACACATCTGCTCATGTGGACACAGGGATGTGTGCTGGGCTCCTTGCAGAGCGCTGTGAGTCCCTTGGCTTGCAATTGACGGCAGTGAGTGGCTGGCAGTGAGCATGTACAGAAAGGTCAGAGTCTGCAGTATTTGGGAAATGAGTCACTTTTTGTATGTGCATAAAGTTTTAAGCTGGCCAGGCTCAGAGCGGCTCTGAAGATTTGTGTTTGATGGCTGGAATAAAGCTGTAAGACACCCTCTGGGTTTTGCGCATGATACCTTGCCTTAAATCTCATCTCTTCATCCCAGTGGCTCTGGGGATGGGAGGGGAGCTTGGGCTCCAGACCTGCACATCTCCTGCAAGGGAGAGGGAAGGCAGCACTTGTCCTTACAGGGATGACTGGGCTTTCTGCAAGCGCCTGGCAGTCTTAATAGTCTGGGGATTGGTCCTCAAAATAGTGTGATGAAGGTCTTGGGGTTTGTTGGCTCACTTATTAATTGTGCTTCTAGCTGCTGGGGCAACTGCCTGAGGACCTTCTTCCTGCATTGGTGCCAAGTAAATTTGGTTTGGTTTTAAGTAAATTTTGGAGGATTAGTATGAGTTCTGGAAGGCAATTAACTCCTGTGTTTCCTTGCTGTTCTGCCCCAGCTACATTGCTGGTGAAGCCAGTGCCTGGAGACACAGCTTGTGGTTTAAGGGAAGGCTTTGGCAGCAGCAAGGGGAAGGGGCATTTGTTCTGCGTCCTCATTGTTTCCACCACTGCTTCCTTTGCAGTCCTGGCCAAGTCACTTTGGTACTTGATGCCTATATCCTCCCAAATCTGTTCAGCAATCCCATCCCAGGGCGTTTTTACCAGTGGCTGGAGCATGTGGGTTTCTGAGCAGAGTGGCAGATGTTTGTGTGTATGTCATACCTGTTAACAAGGTGCTGGGAGTACGGCATGGGTCTTGAATGTGGCACCGGACAGGAATTCAGTCTTGGCAGGGGAAGAGTTATCTCCGAAAGAAGTGGTGAGAAAATTCTTGCTTGACTTCCCTTCCCCACCTGCCTTTAAGTTCCTGAGTCATGGAAATGAAAATCTCCTTGGCATACGCCCATGGTTTGGGCTAGAGGGTGTGGAAGAAGCTATGATTGCATTCTCAAAGCCTGTGGTTGTGATAAGAATGTACTGTACCAGAAGAAACAAATGTTAACCTCACTGGAGAGTAGAAGGTTTGTTATCTCTAGCTTTTATCCAACTGATACTTGAGCGAAACAGCAGCCTTGTGACCTGCCTGGGCCAATTCATAATTACCAGCTAATGTGGTGTTTGTTTTCTTGTGCTTTATTTGTAGGTTTGAAAGAAACTTTTGGACTGTGAATTGAGGCATTGGGTATGTAAATTTAAATTTTTTGCTTTCCCTCCTAACCTCCCTCCCCCTTTCCTTAATGAACTGTTTCATTAGACCCAGCTGGAATTTGTTTTTGGGAGAGCAGCTGCTCTGTAGAAACTGCTGTATGTTCATGTGCCACTGGGGAGGGAGGAGTCAGGAGTAGGGGAGGGGATTGATTGTGGAAGAATTTGACACGAAAGATGCATATTCCAGCCCAAACCTCAGGGAGATGTGGGCCATCCTCGGTGCTGATTGGGAGGACATCTCTGAGATGGGTCAGCAGGTGTTGTGTTGGGGGAAGGCTTCATATTCCTCGACTAATGTGAACCTTGCTCACGGGGAGGGACTGGGCCATGGTGTGGGTAGCAGCCCAGCAGGTTGGATGAGTTCTACTCCTCACCAGTTAATTGGGAAACTGTGGACAGGTCTTCTCCAGAGTGGCCACCACTTGGGAGTAGGAAGGTAGTTTCCTGGGTGAGGGCTGGTGTTCTACTGTGGGCTGGATATTCTAGATGTTGAAATAATTCGACTTCAGTTGGGACCTTAAGGCTTGTTTTGATTCCTGTGGCTGGGTTTACAGCCAGACATCACACAGGTGAGGAGGATGGCTCCTGAGGGAGGTTGGAAGGCTAGGAGCTATGTTGGAAGGCTTGTGGAGATGAACCTGAGTGGGCTGGGGTGGGGCTGCCATGGGTGAGGCAGGGAGAAAGAGATGATGGTTAGCTAATCCTCAGGAAGGTCTGATTGCCTTCCCCCACCAGCTTGCTGGGTGGGATGAGACATGCCAGGTCTCACTATCGGCTCAGGGACCTCACTAGGCAGCCTGGCAAGAGCTTGGTGTGGTGCAGAGCTGTTTGCCTTGGGACCAAGGAGCTGCTGCTGCCCCTACCAGGAGCAGATGGCCATCTGAGCATGTCCTAGAGAAGCAGCTGTCTCTTCCCTGGATTTAGAGTACTTGCCTGGCTGTTCTCCTTTCTCATCTTCCTCTGATGCTTGTGTCTCACGCAGACTCAAGATGGCCTCGCCGGCAGACAGCTGCATCCAGTTCACCCGCCACGCGAGCGACGTCCTCCTCAATCTCAACCGCCTTAGAAGCCGGGATATCCTAACTGATGTTGTCATCATCGTGAACCGGGAGCAGTTTAGAGCCCACAAAACAGTCCTGATGGCCTGCAGGTGAGAGCAGGGTCCTTCCCTGCCTTCCTTCTTGCTCCCTCAGGCTTTGGCCTCCAGACACACTGTTGCAGTCCTGAGAGGGCTTGTGGGATTCATGGAGAAACAAGAGGCAGAGAAGCAGAACTGAAAGGGGCTGCCAAGAAGTTTGTACCTGTAATGGGATTAGAGCTGAGACCACTTCCCTCCAGTGTGCTGCCCTCACCTCTCTCCTTGTGTGCCCACATCTGCCCACACACAGCCCATGGAGACCAACGGGAGCGCAGCAGATGTGAGGCACATCCCTGAAGGCAAAGCACAAATGTGCCACAGGGACAGGATAGAAGAGGAAGGGCTGGATGCTCACTGGGGTGAGCGAGTCCTCTGTGACCGAGGTGTCCCCTGCCACCGCTATTTTTAGAGCTATTCCTCCCTGGCTTCCAGACTGCTGGCTGCACCCACCTTACTTAATTCTTTTTTTTTATTTTTTTTTAAGCCTGATGGGGTCCAAAATCCCTTTCCAGCTCCTAAGATTGCTGGAGTTCCTTCCTAGTAAATGCTAATTAATATCCCACTATTGCCCAACTGAATTACAGCAAATGCCTTCCAGGTTCTCTTGCTGACATGGTATAAAGATTTCAAAAAGTCAAGCTTTGACTATTAAAATATCTGAAAAATGTTTTGGCAACATTTCTCCTTTTTTTTTATTTTTCTGGTTTAAGACTGTGTGTGCTGTGTGTGTATGCCTCAAGAGGCTTCTGAAAGAAATGAGTCATAGTAGGAAGGGGATGGTAGTAGAACAACAATGGAAAAAAACCAAAAAAGCTGGGGAATTACTAAATGGAGGCAGTGGGGCGTTGTTGAGCAGGTGAGATCTAAAAGCAGGCTGTTCCAGTTGGGAAAAGTGCAGTGCAAAAGACGCTTACTAAGCTGAGAAACCAAGCTTGATAATAAGGGGGAAGCTCAGGGAATTCTGTAATTGCCTCCTCCTCCTCCCTTCCCATTCTCAAACCCCTCTGTACTCAGGGATTTCATACAAATTCTCCTTTTTCTCTTTGAATTGTCATAACACTTGTCCTCTCTACTGTCTCCCCACTGCAGTGGCCTCTTCTACAGCATCTTCACTGACCAGCTCAAGTGCAACTTGAATGTCATCAACCTGGACCCTGAAATTAACCCTGAGGGGTTTTGCATCCTCTTGGACTTCATGTATACCTCCCGCCTAAACTTGAGGGAGAACAATATCATGGCTGTGATGGCCACAGCACTCTACCTGCAGATGGAGCACGTGGTTGACACCTGCCGAAGGTTTGTCAAGTCTAGGTGAGTGCCCTTGGTGAACTTTGAAGAGCCTGGGACTGTGTGTTTGGGTGGGCAGGGGAAGAACTGACAAAGTATCTGCAAATGCATCTTTCCGGGCTGAAAATTACTTTGTCTCTCTCCTGTTTTCCCGAATTCCAGTGAAGCAGAGATGGTGTCTGCTGTGAAGACCCCAAGGGAAGAGTTTTTGGCTGGACGGATGCTAGGCCACCCAGAAGTGATGGCTTATCGGAGCAGGGATGTCTCGGAGAGCGGCATGCCTCTTCAAAACGGGTCCCTCTGCAATGGGAGGGCCTTTGCACCTGGCTTGATCAACAGTTTGTCTGGATCCCCCATTTCCTACCACGGATACAGCCCTCTCCCTCTAAATAGCTTCCTGGTGGATGATGAGTTGCGGGAGATGAGGATGCCTCTTTCTGAACTCTCAAGGGCAGGTGCCTTCCCCAAGGAGAGGATCCTGCCGTGTGACAGCTCCAGGACAATCCCCACTGAGTACGTGAGAACCATTACCGACATCTCTGCCAACATGTGCCACGCCACCATCTATGCTCCGAAAGAAGGTGCTGCTGAGGAAGCCAGGAGTGACATGCACTACAGCGTGGCCTCTGGGCCCAAACCTGTCATCCCTTCAATCCGGAACAATCCCTACTTCCCTTGCGACAAAGTGGCCAAAGAGGAGGAGCGGACCTCTTCAGAGGACGAGATCAGCCAACACTTTGAGCCCACCAACACACCCCTGGACCGCAAGGGACTCATCAGCCCCCAGAGCCCACAGAAGTCAGACTGTCAGCCCAACTCGCCAACCGAGTCCAGCAGCAGCAAGAATGCCCGTATCGGTCAGAACTCCAGCTCCCTCTTCACCAAGAGCCCCACAGACCCCAAAGCCTGCAACTGGAAGAAGTACAAGTTCATTGTCCTCAACTCTCTCAACCAGAACACCAAGCAAGACAGCGCTGACCAGAACGAGATGGGAACCCTCTCTCCTCGCACCTACGTGCCCATGTCTACTTGCCAGCAGTCCATGGAGCCAGAGCATCTCAATGTGCAATCCCCCACCAAGATAAGCGTGAATGGTGAAGACTCTACTATCCCACAAGCAAGCAGACTCAACAATATTGTTAACAGGTGAGAAGACTTCCACCCCCATATCCCTCCCCCCTGAGAAATAGGACTTCCTGCCTTGTTGGTGAGGGTTTGCAAGTGTGAAATATCTGTGGCATTGAGCTGGGAAGTCCAGTCACGAGCAGATGGAAGCCCCTGCATTTGGTGAAGAGCTGCTCGTGACATTGTCTGAGTGCCCACCATCCCCACTGTAGTGGTGCCAGCCTGGACTGGCAAAGGAACTGGGAACACTGGGTTGTGAATCCCTGGGTAACTTTGGCAGCTCTGGATGATTTCTGGAGCCTGGATTTGCCTAGCCTGTGTTTCCACCAGACTCCCTATGCCTCAAGCTTTACTGTTGGCTGTAAGCATTGGAGTGGCCAAAGTGTCAGGGAACAATATGCTATCCTCTGGACCTGGATGTTTCTAAAGACATTTGAGGTCATTTGGTGATGGGCACCTGAAGGTTTGAGGCTTAGGGACCTGTTGCTGATCAAGGCTATGCTGTGCATCTCACCACAAAGATGTCCCCAAAAAACACGTCTGTCCCTTGTGTTGGGAGGGGTGCAAACAAGGGTCTGGTATGGAGCACAGCAAGAGCCTTCTCACGGCTGTGTACGTTGCTGTCCTTCCACAGGTCCCGGGATGGGTCCCCTCGGAGCAGCGAAGGGCAGTCCCCACTGTACATGCATTCATCGAAGTGCAGCTCCTGTGGCTGCCAGTCCCCACAACATACTGAGATGTGCCTTCATACCCCCAGCTCAAACTTTGGAGAAGAGATGGGGGAAACCCAGTCTGAATACTCTGACTCCAGCTGCGGTGAGTTTCGTATCCGTGGTCATCTTTTTCAACCAGCAGTTGAAACCATCACTGAGTGCCCTGTGATCAAACACACAGTCTGACCTGTCCCTGATGCTGGTGGACCCCACAGTGCTTTACAGCCCTCTCTTAAGTGTCTGCCCAGCTGTGTGCAAGCATATGAGGGACACATGTACATGGGAGTTGCTTCCTTCCTCCCTTTCCCCAGCACCATCCAGATACCTTGTGCAGGGTGTTAGTCACCTGCTGCAAACCTGGCAGGTAAGGACAGGAAACAAGTGCACCCCACCCCACCAGCACCACAGGAGAGCAAGCCTGACAGATGTAATGACCGTAATGGGGATTGGGCAAGCTGGCATGTCTCACGCATCCGTCATGATATCTTTATTATCGGGGAGCCCAGTATGCACATCTGGGGAAATACAGATAATGGGGCTTGCAATCTTGTTGCAAAACCCCACAAGCCCAAAGACAGGTATCTGTGCACTCATCTGCCTGTAGCTCAGGGAGGGGGAATGCAGCATTGCCACCTGTAGTGTGGGCAGGGATCCAAGGAGGGAACCTCACTGTGGTAACACTCAACACAACATTTAAGAGTTGGGCACCCTCCTAGTGGGGGAACCTGCCTTGTGATTTGGGTGGTGATTGTCTTCCCAAGCTCAAGGCAGACTTCTGTACACGTAAAGGTTAAAGACCTCTAAAGGTGCAGGAGTTGCTCCAGAGCTGAGCATCCTTCAGAGGATGCCTGATAACTTGAGTGCTTTCATGGACCTCTCTGAAAGATGTCCAGGTGAAATGCTGGCTTCTTGGAAGCAGCCTGTGTGTCACTAAAGGAAAGAGAGAGCTCTAAACGAGGGCTCGTGGTGACTTTGCTCTCTCAAACGCATGTTGTTGCTGTGTGCGCAAGGTCAGGAGGTAACAGCACGGTGCAAGCACGACTGAACATGAACATCTGCACTTGGCTGCTTGTTGCAACGCTTGCTCTGGCTGCCCCTCTCCTCCATCCCAAATCCATCCCATAGCCTATAAAGAAGGTGGCCCATGCACTGCCCATCTGATTGCTGTCCTCTCTGCCCTCCCAGAGAACGGAGCCTTCTTCTGCAACGAGTGTGACTGCCGGTTCTCCGAGGAGGCCTCTCTCAAGAGACACTCTCTGCAAGTCCACAGTGACAAGCCCTACAAGTGCGACCGCTGCCAGGCCTCCTTTCGCTACAAGGGGAACCTCGCCAGCCACAAAACCGTCCACACAGGTACAGTGTTGGCTGTGGGGACAGCTTTGGGGAGGCTGTGGGTTGGTGAGCATGTGGGTGTTTATGGCTGGGTTTGTGCCGGGTGCAGCATCCTCTATTCTGTGTCACAAGCTGTCCCTGGTGGGAAGAGCAAGGTGCTTTACTTGGCACAGCCAGAGAGCCCTTGGACAGAGCACCAAGCCTGGGAGTGGGGGAGATACCTGCCCTTGCAGCAGGGGTGGAACACAACCTCCTTTGCTGTGAAGCACTGAGCATCACTATTTTTAAAGGTGTCTTGCAAAATGCATAGCTGGGAGCAAATGTGCAGCCTCCAGGTAACTTTGTGGTAGACTTAAGCAAAAAAAAATTTAAAAATAATCAGAACATTTAGGGAGAAGTCTGAGATTTATTTTTACATCCTAGAAATCCAGGTCACACCTTGCTTAGCATAAACTCTGCTGATGGGAAAATCTGTGAATGGATGGACTCTGAATCAGCACAATGAAAGCTGAGAAAGGAAGAGGATATTAAGGGTTTAGTCATTTGCTGACAAACCTAGGGCTTATTTTATTTCATGCTTTTAATGCTTAACATGTCAAAAGCCAGTCCACAAGCTGGGGAAGGAAAGTCTGGGCTGACAACTCAGTGCTGCTGCACTGAATTAGACCCAAATTCCCGCAGTCGCAGCTGAGCTCCAGGAGGGCTGTGCAGGGGACTGAGACAACACAAGTGCCAGGGCAGGGTTCAAGGGTGATTACTAACAGCTGTAGGGAGATGTAGGATAAGGAGGAACGATGCTGTTAATCCTTGGTGGCAGACCTGCCTGACTTCCTGTCTTGTCCTGAAGGCCTCAGCTCCTAATCCAAAAGAGAAAAGCTACCTGCTGGGCTCATCCTGCTCTCTAGACACCCTGACCAATGCTGCTTGTCCACAGCCATCTCCAAAAGGGACAGGAGTCAGGGCTAGTGCTTCATGCCATGGGGCTTGGCACCTGAAGGGACTTAGCTCTGGGGGGCACCACGGATCCTGGGTGCTGAACACACCTGTAGCTAATCCCTCACCCTTTCTTTGGGCTCTGCAGGAGAAAAGCCGTACCGCTGCAACATCTGCGGGGCACAGTTCAACCGACCAGCCAACCTGAAAACCCACACACGCATCCACTCTGGAGAGAAACCCTACAAGTGTGAGACTTGCGGGGCCAGATTTGTCCAGGTACGTGTAGCCTCTGGGACCTGCAGTCCCTGGGGAGGTGGGGTGTAGGCAGAGCTTCTGCCCAAGACTGGCAGATCTTCACCACCAAGACTGGTGATCCCTCATGGCAGGGAGGAGGCTGATGATGGCCCAGCTTGCTACCTTGAGCAGCTCTTCCCATGGTGCCATGGGGTAGATATGGACCTTAAGGTTTGAGGGGGGCAGTTTGGCTTAGTAAGGAAGCCTGACTGCTGGTTGTAGCTATTCTGCTCCGTTTGGTCTTAAGGACTGGAGATAGCAGACCTCAGACACATGGCCCTGACTCCCAGCTGGAACCCAATAGACCAAAAAAGATGTCTGGGCAGAACCCCATTCCCACAGGGATACCCCTGCTCCCAGTGGGATGCCTTCTTCCCTGGGGCTGTCCTGACCCAGAGCTGCTCTCTGCAGGTGGCCCATCTCCGTGCTCACGTGCTCATTCACACCGGAGAGAAGCCGTACCCCTGTGAGATCTGTGGCACACGCTTCCGGCACCTGCAGACCCTCAAAAGTCACCTTCGAATCCACACAGGAGAGAAACCGTATCATGTGAGTGGCCCTGCTTTTTTTGCTGGTGGGAAATCTCAGCTTGGGCTGGGGGAGGATGCTGCCAAGCCTGGGGGGCTGGGAAGATGTGAGGGCATTCACATGGGCTGGTTGCAGCATCCTAATGCCCTTTGCCAGCCTCACGAGGCCCTGCACCAAGGTCACATCCCTGCTTCTCGTGCCCCATTTCCCTCCTGGGCATTAGCTGATGCTGATGTGGTATTTTTTCAGGCATGGCTGTGTTGGAAACACTGACATGCAGCCCAAGCTGGGTACATCTTAGTTGCTCTTTTCTTCCATCCCATTTGGAAGAAGGTCACACTTCTTCAAATAGCTATGGCTTAAATTACAGCTGCCTGTGGTGTGCAGAGATGGGGGAAAGGAGCAGACAGCCTGGCCTGAGCTCCCCTCTGATGGTGATAATCGCACCCAGCAAGCAGCCTGTCCTGCCTTGCTTGCAGCCCTGGGGGCTCCCAGCTTTTTGCTGGGGCTTTCCTGGCTTTCACCATCTACTAGAGAGAGAATCCAAGCAGGGATTGACATCTAAACGTCCTGGAGCCATCCAGCTTGGCAGAGGTCAAAAGCAGCTCTAGAAATAGCCCTGTAGCTGGTTTGATCGCCTAGATATGGAGCTTGGTGTTATGTCTGTCAGACCCAGAGTCATCTCCTGAGGGACTTTGCCCTTTGTGCATCCCATAAACCAACATCTGCTGCTGAAAGCCTGGGATGGTGGGCCCCCACGTGCTGCTCCTCCCACTGCTTTCCCACTTTTTCCCTCGTCCACCTGTTTAGTGGGTGCAGTGTCCGCGGGTCTCTGGCGGAGAGCAGGTATTTGGTGGCCCGCGGGGAAGGACGTGTCCCCTGCCGTGGCATTTCACACCCTCTGCCTTTGCCTGTCGCCCCACAGTGTGAGAAGTGCAACCTGCATTTCCGCCACAAAAGCCAGCTGCGGCTCCACCTGCGGCAGAAGCACGGGGCCATCACCAACACCAAGGTGCAGTACCGCATCTCGGCCAGCGAGGTGCCTCCGGAGCTCCCCAAGGCCTGCTGAAGGCAGAGGATTTCCCAGGAGGAGGTCGTCTTGGGGGGCATGGGGGGGGAGAAGCTGTCCAAAGGATACTTGCAACACTTTAAAAGAGGAAAAAAAAAAAAAAAAGAAGAGAGAGAAAGAAAAAATATTCATCACATGATGGAGTGCCTCTAAACCCATAGTACAGATAGGTGGAAAAACATTAGAAATTTAAAAAAAATTTACAAATACACGGGTTTTATTTTTCCCAGTTATGTGAAACAAAAAGAAAAAATAAAATTATTCAGATCTTACTGTAAATAAAACATAAAAAAAATTAAAAATAGTCATTTTAAATGTCTGTGCAGTGGAGTGTTGATAAACTCTGGAGTCTAACCTTCACAGCCTTTGCCGTTTAAAGATGAGGAATGTAATGTTGATTTATGGGAACAGATTTTTTTCTTTTGTATGCAAAATGTGTGTTCTTTTAAAGAGAAAGTATGCTATTAAAGAGAGGGCTTTAACTTTTTTAACCAAAGGTGAAGGAATCTATGGCAGAGCTGTAAATATATATAGATATAAATATATAAATATATATATAAAATAAATATATATAGATTTTTAAAAAAGCTATATTAAAAATATATAAAATGCATTAAAGGCTCAGTTGGACTCTGCAGGCAGAAGCCACTCTGAGAATCTTTATTATGATAGAGCACTTAAGGAGATATTTTAAAGTATTGCATCTGTACAAGTAAGAAAATATTTTGTCTAAATGCATCAGTGTATTTGTATTTTTTTGCAAGTGAAGGTTTACAATTTACAAAAAAGTGTGTATTAAACCAACAAAGCTGCAGAAGGAATTTAAAATAATAATAAAGTGTAATTTTTTTGTTCTAGTTCTCAGTCTGTATATATGTAAAATGTGGTTTCGCACGGTGCCTTTCTTTTCAATGGAAGTTTTCAGTGTATGGACTATATTGAGCTCAGTTTCTTCAAGGTACAGCCTGATGTTGCAAAAGGAGTTTTGGTGGAACTCTTTAGTGGGGGAATGTTTTATTTTTTTTTGTTTTGGATTTTTTTTTTTGTCTTATTTTACATGCTTGTGTTATAAACAATCTCGGGAGACAGGGTTTGGGCTGTGTCTAAACTGCATTAATGCGTTCTGTAAAATATAGCTGTACAAATAAAAGAATAAAATGAAGAAAAGTGACATATGATGGAGTGAGAGGTCTGTTCTTGCCTGTCCTTCTCCTTGAGCACCTGGGAGCCTTGCTGGTGCCCGGGGAAGGGGTTGAGCATCCCACAATCTGGTGTGAGCTCTTGGCTTGGTGTGGCTCTGGCCTTGTGTTGGAGGCAGGGGCCTGTTCCAGCATTGAATGAAGGTGGTCTCTGGCAGGAGGTGTGAGCAGGACTCTGGATCCGGGTGGGGAAGTGTGCCACCCCCTTGATACTCTCTGCACTGGCACTGAGTAGCCAGCAGGAACAGGGCAGAGCCTGGGAGAGACCTTTGCTGACCAGCCCAGGGACAGTTCCAGATGGCTGGGTAGTTATTTATATTTCCTGGAATCCAGTGCACTTGCCAGAATTGCTCAGGGGAGATGGCTGCCTGCTGCTCCTCTTTTCAGAGCCTGGGATGGTGGAGGCCTGCTGTTCTGCCTGCCTTGTGAGACGATTCAGTGGAGCAGGGTCTGTAACCCCATCCAGGACCTCACTGGCCGAGAGCATCTCTGCTTCCAGCCATTGTCCATGGGCTTTGGGCCAGAGCTGAGACAGCCCAGCCTGAGGAAGTCCCTGGGCTCGCCCTGGCAGGGAGAGGAGCTGCTGTGCTGTCTTTGGGTGGCTGTGGCTTGCTGGGAGAAGCCTGGAGTGCCCAGGCCCTGAGCTCTGTGCAGGCAGCCCGGCAGCTCTGTGCTGCTCTGAGATCGCTTCAACGAGCCGCACGGAAAAAAACTTTTCTGCCTTACACAGGCAGGACTGGCTGGAACCAGCACTGGTGTGGAGCCCAGGCGCAGCTCAGCATGGCCTGGGGTGGGGCCTGAGTTTCATTTTGAATTTAGTTAACTCATGGATAATTTTGGTTCAGGGCTTGCCAGATGATTCACAGTGGGGGGACTTGGATGCACCAGCAGGAAGGGGAGGGCCTGGCTGGTTGCAGGGTCAGGAGGGGCTGCACTAAGGAGGAGCTGGAGATGAAGAGGATGTGTTTTTCAACACACCATGGGACAGAGGTGGATGTGAGACAACCAAAGCAGCCTTGCACGGCAGGAAAATTGCAGGAAGAGGGAGAACCAATTTGCTGTTTTGCAGGATCCTCTCTGCTCTGACTCAGTCTTCTGATGGTCACAGCAGGCTGAGACGACTATTGCTGACATTAGCGGAACATTTTTAGGACCAGAAGCTATGAAGATGCTTTTGGGCCGCATAAGTGGGATCATGATGACCAATAATGGCAATGCTATTCTTAGAGAAGTTTCTCCTGAGGAATTGCCTTGCTTGGCATAGCCTCTGGATTTGACCTGGATGGAGTGGCTGGTTCTCATCTTTGTGAGTTTGTGGCTTTTAAGTCTGCTGTTCTTCCTTATAACATCTTTGAGCTCTTGCTGTATGTGCTCATCTAAAGACAAAGCAGTTGCCTTTTCCTGTTTGCCTCTAAATAAACATGTTGTTTCAGGCTAAAAATTAAACTTTTTAACTTCTCCTACTCTGGTCTTGTGAGACCCCACCTGTAGTACTGTATCCAGCTCTGCAGCCGCTAGCGCAAGGAAGACAATTGACCTGATGGAATGAGTCCAGAAGAGAGCCGCTAAGCTGGTGACAGATGTCTTGTATGAGGACAGGCTGAGAGAATTGGGGCTTTTCAGCTTGGAGAAGGTTCCAGGGAGACCTTAGAGCATCTTACAGTACCTAAAAGGAGCCCACAAGAGAGCTGGAGAGGGACTTTTCACCAGGACATGTAGTGATAGCACAAGGGGGAAAGGCCTTAAGCTGAAGGAGGGTAGATTTAGATTAGCTATTAGGTAGAAATTCTTAGCCATAATGGTGGTGGGGCAGTGGAACAGGTTGCCCAGAGAAGCTGTGGATGTCGAATGCATGGCAGTGTTCAAGGCCAGGCTGGATGAGGCCTTGAGTATCTGTAACTAGTGGAAGGTGTCCCTGCCCATGGCAGGGGGTTGTAACAAGATGATCTTTAGCATCACGTCCAACCCAAGCCATTCTATGATTTTCTAACCCCCAGCTCCTCTGGCTTGCCTCCCAGCAGATCAGATCTGCTGGCATGAGAAGAAGCCCCACAAAAAGGTGAGGGCTGAGCAATGAGCTGGAGGCAGCCTCTCTCTGCTCCTGTTTGATTTGGCTGGGCGGGACAGCTGCCTGGCAGCCTGCAGAGAGCACCTGCCTGCTGTGGGGCAGGCATTTCATGGAGTGAGGTCTTCCCAAGCATCCTTCTGGGCAAGGGCCTATTTTTCACCCCACAGGCTAAGGCCAGCATGAGCCCTCACCAACTTACTCATGTTAGACAGAGGATGATGGAAAAAGGACCACAAATAGAGCATTGCCTGAAGTGTTGACAACAGCAAAATCTTGCTTTCCCACCTTGCTCCCTCGCTTTCCCTTTCTACCTTTCCCTGGTGGGTTTTTAATGTTTAGTAAACCTGGCTGTCCTCATGACAGGGTTTTGACACACATACTGCTCTCATTTGACACACATATTTAGGTTTCTCCCCTCCCTGTCAGGACCTGCTTGCCTTTGAGCTCACCGCCTCTCTGGTTACTGCAGTTGTCACTTCTGGAAGCGGCTGAGGACAGCTGACAGTTCCACTTGCCCCAGACAAGCAGCTGTGTAGCCACAACCTCTATTTCCCATTGACTTGCTCAGCTGCACTGGCAAAATAAATACTGTATTTTGCCGGAGCACGGTTTTCTCCTCCTGACGGATTTTATTTTTTTTTTAAACAGTGATGTCATGGCTTTTCCAGGCAGTTCAGCTGCAGCGATAACAATCCACGGTCAAAGGCCTGCAGGCATCTGGCACGGATGGTGTTTGGAGAGGCAAGGGAGCCGTCACACACAGAGCTGCCCTACACCTGTTCTATGCCTGCTTTATGCCCACAAACACTGAACTGCTCAGCCCTGCCCGTGTCGGTACTGCTGGGTTGTTTGCCCTTGGAAAACGCAGCTTCAGAGACAGGCTGGCATTCAGAGGGAAGGTCAGCACCAAACCTATGAAATGGCTGGTTGCCAGGAAGGCCCAGCATGGAAATGGGGATTCAGAGTCCAGGGGAGTGAGCAGGGCTCGGGGAAGGGACGCTTTATTCCTTCAGGCAGCGTGGAGGGACGACCCCGGGGCCGGGGCTGCGGCTGGGGCCGGCCGGGGCGCTCCGCTGCATTCTGCCGAGTCTCCACAAGAGGGCAGTGGAAGACGGAGTTTGAGCACGGAGTCTGGAATTACGGAATTTGGGCTGGAAGGGACTTTAAAGATCATCCAGTTCCAGCCGTGGACAGGGACATTTTCCACAAGATCTGGTTGCTCAAAGTTTCATCCAGCCTGGTTTTCCAGGGATGGAGCATCCGCAGCTTCTCAAGTTTACCTATTCCTCACCACCCTCACAGTAAAGAATTACTTCCTTATATCTAACCTAAATTGTCCCTGTTTCAGTTTAAAGCCATTCCCCTTTGTCTATCACTGCATGCCCTTGTAAAAAAGTCCATCTCCAACTTTCTATAATCCCGTTTAGGTACTGGAAGGTGCTATAAGGTCTCCCCGGAGCCTTTTCCAGGCTGAATAGAGGTGGTGTTTATTGGGGAGATTTATATACAGAGAGAAAGCAGAGTCCTGTATTATTTCCTGATTTTGTGTGCTCATCCACCTGTACCCATCATCTCTTGCCTTATGCTAGTAAATCCTCGTAGCACAGGCCAGCATCTCTCTGTACAGCCTCAAACACAGCCCCATCCCTGACTCCTGTCAGCCACTGCAGTAGTACAGGTAAACACCCTGGTATTTCACTCTCATATTATACATGGTATATAACTCTCAGTTCAGCCTGTTCAGCTGTGCTTCTGCATGTGTTTGTGCTGATCTTTCCCTTGTCTTTCCCATGTATCTCCCTTTTCCTTCCCCTTTCTCTTCCCTTTCCCTTTCATTTTCCCTTTCCCTTCAAGGCGGCTGCCACCAGCCCTACAGACGCCATGGCAGTATCCTAGGTGTCTGAGACTGGGAATAAATCTCAGGCAACAGCATCAGAAATCCTAAACACAACTCCGGCTCTTAGACAGAGACATTTCAAAAATTAGGTACTAGAATCCCACCTCTGTGAATCTCTGCAGTCTGGCTGCCCTCCCTCTTTGATACTGGAGCAGAAATCCCAGAGGCTTGTAATTAATGGAGAGGCAAATTCTTTTGGTTCTGTGCCCAAGTTTAACTATAAAAACAGAAGCCTCTCATGGGTGTTGTTCATGTACAACCCCAATATCACTGCTCTCTGTGTAGCCCATTCCAGGGATACATGGTACCATTCAGCCAGTCTCTCTCCCTTATTGAACTCTTGGTTTTTGTTGTCACTCAGGCATGACTGACCACTCTTTCTCCACTCATCTGGATCTCCCGGGGCAGGAACCTGCTCTATTAGGTTTTCAGCAAGCTGCTAGAGCTGTTGGGCTGTAGCAGCTTCCTTGCTGCCCCCCAGCACCAGCTGCATGTCCAGAGAAAGAATAAGGAATGTCACACCCTGGCTCCCAGATCACCGGTCAGCCCTACCAGCCTGAATGCTAGAATATAAAGAAAAGCAGTTTTCCCTGCTGGCAAGGTAGTGATCCATGGCAAAACTGTCCTGCTCGTAAAAGCAGAGCTGAGAGTGTGGAGAGTGTTTAGTAGGTGATAGCGAGGGAGATAAGGTGCAATAGGAACCGGGCTGACAGCTGCGGTGACAGCAGAGGGCACGCTTCGCTGCCGAGCACGCAGCCTGTGCGCACAGAGCCGCGCATTGCTGGACTGCTCTGGGTCTGTGGAGCAAGCTGGAAGCGTGGGGGTAAGGAAGCAGTCACAGGAATTCAATGCAATTCAATCGTCTGCAAAGCCACATGCCCTGCAGCGCTGCGGCAGAAAGAAAGGAACAGAATTGCCTCTGCCACAGCCGAGCGGATGATGGATTTATCTGGCTGGAGAATGAGTGCAAAAAATTCAGAGCACACTGATCCCATAGAGGAGCTGGGGGAAAGGGAACTGGTAAATCAATCTGCGACTCACTCTCTGCTCCATGCCTGCTCCAGCCATGAGGATGTCTGGAGGTCTGCCCTTACCCCTTCCCCAGGATTCCTCCAAAGGAGACAACCCAGACTTGTATGGAACAGATGGACTTCCTTTCTCCACTCCCTCATCGCTGGTTCCTTCAGGTCAGCTTTCTGAACAAAAGCACATGGTATTTTTCCTTTAGATTTTCCTTGAAAGGAAAAAAAAAATTCAGAAGGAGAATATCAGAGTGATTCTCGCAAATATTACCTGAGAACTTTGGTCCATTCAATACTGTATCTGTCAACAAGGCTCAGACCTGATGGGAGTTCAGTTTCTCTCCTTTAAACAGGCTGAGATATTTCTAGGGGAACATTCCCATCAAAGCTTTGTCTCTGGTCCTGCCTCACCAGCCTCATAATCTCAACTGAATCCCAAGAGGGTAAAAACAGCCAAGGTGGATGTCAGAGCCTTTCTGAGGCTGCTCTGGCTCAGGAGCCAAGTCATTTCCATGGAGGGCGTGACCAGAGAGAAGAAAATGACCACACTTTTCCTTTCTTCTGGTGAGCTTCTGAAATTCAGTGGAACAAATCCAAGACACTTCCGTGTGGTCATAGTTCCCCTGTTGCTGGGGGACAATGTAATTCCTCCAGCCTCCCTCATGCAGAGGGGGGAACAGAGGGACAGCCACCCAGCTCCAGGGCTGCACTGAGAGATGGAGTCAGAGCCAACCTGGTCTTCCAAGCCTTGTCCCCACGTGTCTGGAAAAGCCACAGTAGCCAGTGAACATCAAAGCCAGGTATTCCCAATGTGACTGAGGGTCTGTGCTTGCCTGGAACTGGACTGTAGGGAGCACAACAACTCCAACAATATTGCTCCCAACCCTAAGTCCTATTGGGCACTATTGCTCTGCTGCAGGATGCCCTGCACTGCCAGATGGCCAGGGAGGGTTGGCAGGGCAGGGTTGGGCTGGGTAGACACAAAAATGAAGAACAAAGTGTGGGTGAAGACAGGGGCTAGGTAGGAACAGCTCTGGGCTGAACATCTTTAAGAGTCCTGGGCTCATGCACACAGAGGTGCCGTGGGTAGCTGGGGAAGAACCAGGTGCTGAGCAGCCTGGGTTTGGGCAGGACATCAAGAATGGCTTCTCAAAACCCCTTAAGGAATCAAGTCTGGTATCTTCCCCCATTTTATGGCAGCATGACCATACCAACTTCCTAAAACCATCCCTGCCAGCCCACAGGGAACCGATCCATCTCCGACTGAGCTATGCAGCTCTGCAAAATCCCATTAGGCGTGTCTGAGTCCTGCTGGCTCCACAGGAAGTTGTCAGGAAATGAGAAAGAGGGACACTCATCAGGGAGGTTGTTTCTGCACTGTGCCAGCTCCTACAGCACTCAGCTCCATGTTGGTGTACAGGTGGGTCCAAAGGGTGACAAAATGTAGCACAGCTCTCCATCCTATGCAGCAGTGCCAGGCTGCACTCCAGCTCATTGCCATACCCCGGGAAACACAGGTGCTGAACTCATCCCTCTGGCACATCAGGGCAGATCCATACCTGTGGAAGCGATAGGAGGATGGTACCTTAGGAGTGATGGGGGTTCCCAGTGTCCCCATCCCCTTGGGGTGGCACACTGAATGACAGAAGGGGTGCAGGCCTGGAGTGTGCAGTGGCAGGGGACATTAGGTAACAGCTTCCAGTAAGCCACAGGGGAGTCTGAAATAATCCAGTGCTGTCTCTCATTTCCATCTCTGCTCCTCCCCAGTGCGGAACCCAAGCAGGTTGCACTGCCCTGGGCTGTGGGAGCTGGGATGAGCAGGTGGGGAGTTGGAGCCTTCTGCAAAGCTGGCCCAGGCTCGCACTGCAGTGCGGCACAGCTGGGCTGGGCTGTGCAAGGAGGAGAGCCTGGGGGCTACAAAACAAGTATATTCCCAATACAAATAGAATAGGAGAGCCCAGCTTGCTGTTACTGGCACATCACGAAAAGTGGGGAAATTACTGTTGCTGAGAGAATCCTTTCCTAGGAAACCTCTCTTGAAGGCAGGCAAGAGGGCCAGGATAGGTTTGATGCCCAGCATCTGCTGCCTTGGCCATTTGCCATGCCCAGGACTGGCTCTGCTTCTTTGCCCACAGGAGGAGAGAGATGATGGCCCAGCTGCTAACACAGTGTCTTGGTGGAGAGAAAAGCTCTGGCATTCATGGCCCTTGGGGACAACCTGCTCTCTTGGGTCCAATCACTTCCCTTGGCCTTGGCAGGAGGCTGTGTCCTGTGTCCAAAACATGGGAATGTGTCCAAACCAGAGCAGGGTCTGATTCTTCTCCACCAGTTTCCCCAGAGCAAGACCAGTGCTAGAAGACAGACAGGGTCCCAGGAGCGCAGAGCCTGGACTTGTTCATGTCAGGCAGATGGGGAAAAACTGGCTATAAATACTGCACAAGTAAACCCAACCCTCAGGGCCTCATAAATGAAGGCTTATTCTCTCATGATTGTCATTAATTTTGTTCCACAATTTGGGAAGGATGAAGATGATGAAAGCTATGTGAGGCTGCAGAGCCTCGCTGCACAAAGGAAGGGAGGCACCATGCAGGGAGGGCAGTCGCAGTTCAGCCCAAAGTTCTACCTGGTCTAGAACCAGCAACCAGCACCAATTCATCTTGTTGGACTGTGAAACAGAGCAGGAACACTTTGTTTTGTGCTTCATACTCCTAGATCAGCCTCAGCAAACCCAGCCAGCAGCACCAGGGTTGAAAGTGGGGTGGGGGGTGCACATTATTTCAGCATGAAACAAAATGTCATTTTGAAAGTTTCTGGAGACCTTTTTGCAGTATTGAATTCTTGTCCCCTCAAATCTTTTACTTTTCCTCAGCTGGAAATTGAGATAGGAGAGATTCTGATACCCATTTTTGACAGCAGAGGCCCTTTCCAGCACATCCTGCTCTGCTCCTGCCAGCTGAGAGACAGCTGAGGAGGCTGGTCCTTCGGGGGGTTGAAGCAGCTTTTCCCATTTTGGGGCCCAGCCAGCTCATAGGGAGAGGCTGGAGGAGTGGGGGAGACTGGCCATCCCAGTGGGACAGGTGCCTCCCACGGGACCAGCGCGTCCAGTGACCCTGAGATGGAGACACGGGTCCCCGCAGGCTCAGCC
>NW_008236696.1:6499601-6504474 GCF_000691975.1 Corvus brachyrhynchos | reverse complement strand
CCGCCGGGAAGCAGGTGAGAGCCCCGCGACGGGGCGGACACCCCGGGTACCCTCGGGCACCCCGCTAGGCACCCCGACGGCCGCGCTGCAGCCTCCCCCTTCTCCAGAGACCCCCTGATACTCCAATTCAGAACCTCCGTTCCCTGTCAGAGCCCCTGGCACCCCTGTTGCAGACCCTTCCAGTTCCTCCCAGACTTCCCCAATGACCCCGTTTCAGATGCTCGGTTCCTTGCTGCAGACCCCTCTTCCCCGACAGATCCCCTGGTTCCCCGCCGGGGCTGAGCCAGCGACAGGTTGGGCAGCTGGTGCTGGGAGGTGAGACAGTCCAGCTGGGTGCTGGGGGCAGTGAGGAACAGGCACTGCTGGGGCACGGGGCAGAGCCCCTGGTGAAGCTCCCAAGGGTTTCTCCAGGTCACAGAATGAAGGCAGCTTCCCCAGAGCACAGAACAATGTCCTTATCCATGCTGGGTGACAGCTGACACTCGGAGGGACTAGAAGAAAAATAAGTCCCAGTAAGATGGTGACCAGTTCAACCTCTCCTGCCAGCTCCCCCAAAGACCTTTCCCGTGTCACTTTAGCAGCAGGTTCATGGCACCCTTGCTGAGTATGGCACTGAGTGCTGGAGCAGTGGGAAGAGAAGGTAAAGACGAGTTCATTCCCTGTGACAGCCAGGACAGGGTCTGTTCCCCATACCAGGTAGATGCCATTGACACAACTGCTGCATAGCAGCTGTCAGGATGGGCTCTTCGGAAAGCCAGGGCTCCTCTTCTCCTCCTGCATCCTGATTGTCTCTAAGCTGGGCACAGAGGTATCTTAGAGGAACAGAGTGGTGAGCCCCCAGAAATCAAGGAGTAATTGTGGTGTCTCTATCTCTTTCTCCCTTTCTCTCTCTTGTCCCCCAAGGAACTGGCCAAGTACTTTTTGGCAGAACTGCTTTCAGAGCCAAGTCAGACAGAAAATGAAGCCCTGGAGTCTGAGGACTTGTCCCGAGGGGCTGAGCAGGATGAAGTGAGACTGGAGCTGGAGCGCTCGGCCAACTCAAACCCGGCTCTGGCACCCCGAGAACGCAAAGCAGGCTGCAAGAACTTCTTCTGGAAAACTTTCACATCCTGTTAGCTTTTGAAACCCACCTCTCTTCCCCATCCATCCCTGCCCTGCCCTGAGCAGAACCTTCACCACAAGAGGCGAAGACTGTAAATACACAATCCACAGTTATGGTGAAATTAAACAAACAACGAAAATTTGAGTTTGATTTCCACTTGTTTTAATAAAACTTTCTGTTCCAATTGTACATGATTTGCTTGAGTTGTGATTTCTGACTAGTTCTTTGATGACATGCACTCTGCAACTCTTTCAAATGTACTATTTTTAATTCTCTGTTGCAATAAAGTTTATGTTTCAAACGGTGATGCTGAGGCTCGGTGGTCAATGAGAAAACTAAATTTACCTCTCAGGCTGCTTGTCTTCGAAACGCTGCCTGCCTCAGGGCAGCAAACACCATCCACATCCACACATATGCACACATACATACACATACACACACACACAGTGTATCACAATATGATATTTTTTCTGTGGTCTTACTAAAGTATTAGAGCCACAATGATATTTTTAGAAATCAAATTGCTGCAGTTGTGACTGAATCAAATCCACAGCGCTGGCTGACTTCAAGTCAGTCCAGAGGATTTACACCCATCACCAGAGGAATCAGTAAAAATCTCAGATGTGTATTTCAAGTGATGGGGATGATAAAAGTGGTTCGGTACAAGTTTACACTACACATCTCATTCCCTCCTCAGCCACAGACACTAAAATATTTTCTTACCTGGCATATTTTACTCCTTGCAGCATTCCCGACAAACACTGCTTCTGGGATTCCTTCAGAAAGTTCTCCTCTGTTCTGCTGTGCAGGGGGAGGTTTTGCATCCCTGTAAAGCTGAGATGTTAACCCCATGACACCAGCCCCTCTCCATCTAATAAACTGGTCACAGCAGTTTTTCTACCCACCTCATCATCTTGAAAGGCAATACTGAAAGGTTCATCAGGGTAGGAGATAGCATTGTGACAAAAACATTCTTCTCTCAATGGAAGACAATTTTTCCCTGTTTTTGCAGAGTCTCGGCTTGCTGGCTGTGCTGGTTTGTGCCGTGCACTCACAGGTGAATTGGAGCCGTAGAGCAAACATCCTGCACAGGGGACAGGTGCCACTTTGCTGAGCAATTCATCATTCAGGATTAAAAACAACAAATATTTTGTAGCCATCGTATGCGAAAGGAGGGTGAAAAATGGGGGATCTTAGAGATGTTCTTGGGCACAGGGCTGAGCAGGACTCCAGTGGAGGCAGATTCCCCAGCTGAAGGCTTGTTAAGTTGCCTCTGGTCTGTGCTGAATGTAACTCTCTGTGGGGCATCATTCCTGATGGCTCATGGACCATTGCTTTCATTCCTGGTCTGCGCCTCCTTTCCCTGTGGGCAGGGGGTTGTTGGATACGAGCTAGGGGGAAGGTGAATCCCTTGTAGTGCGGAACTGTAGAGTGCAGAATGGAATCCCAACCCTGCCACAGATCTCACTGGGCTTCTCCACGGCCGACTGGCAACAGGCAAAGGCAGCAGGGACAAGCCCAGGGAGGGAAGCTGCTGGTATCAGCCCCTCTGAGGGGGCCAGAGGCAGGGCTGGGTGCTGCCCTCCCTCCCTGGAGCAGGGCAGCTGTAGCTTAGCCTGTGTTGCAGGCAGGTCTAAGGACTGCTGCTGGGCCAGCTGGATACTGCATCTGCTGGAGAAGCCTTGCCATGACATGATCCTGTGTCTCCCCAGCTCCTGGGAGGTTCCTCTCCCTTGGAAGTGGGATGGGTTTTGTGGTGTGACCTGGGGAACTGCTTGCTCCACATGCAATGCCTTGGAGTTAGGGGCTCTGCCCTCTTTACCATAGCTGAGTGCAGTGCAGACTGGGCAGGGCACAGTGATCTTCACAGCACTTTGTGGGGACAGGGGGAGAGCCTTACTGTCTTTAAGCCCCTGGATTTCTGCAGCTGGTGCAGGATTAACTCACCCTTGGGGGATGGACAGGGCTGCACTGTGGGGAAAAGACTCCAAAAAGATCTTTGAGAAGTGAAGGTAATATAGATCAATAATCAGCCCTAAAAAGCAGGCAGGGTAAGAACAGGACCCTGTTTGAAAAAGTGGAGACACTCTGTGAGGAGACAGCAACGGCCCCAGCTCACTTCTGATTCCTTCGCTGCTGTGTAGCACCAATGGGGGATTCAGTAAAGCAGAGACCTCCCCATCCCTGGCTGCTCACTCTTGTGTTGACTGAGGTTCATCTTAGCTTTCAAAAAGCAGCTAATTTTTCCATGCTGAGACAGCCTCAAGAGAGCAGCTACAGGAACAGGAGGGGGGTGGAGATGCCAGGGGCTTGAATGTTCTTATGCGCAGAGTCCATCTTTCATGGGATATAAATAGACCACTACTCGCCTTGTTCATAATGCTCAACCCGTGCTTCTGAAGGGAGTATAATCCTGCCAATTGCTGGAGTGAAACTCATCCCAAATAGGGATGAGGATGATCCTCAGTCACAAGCAGGAATTAAAGACTGTGATTCACAAACTACACCAGCCTGTTTCAATACAGCTGATGGCACGTCATGGCTGCTTCTGGGAAGCTTAATGAAGAGGTACCAGTGAAGGCATGTCCTCAGTTCAGACACAGAAAGACAAACTGCTCCTTCTGTCAGCTCAGGAGTTCCTGGACTCTGGGGAGCTGGCTTCCAAGGCATTAAATGCAGTATCACCACATGTAATTGCACTGTGGCAGCGCCAGCAATCCCAGGTGCTGGGAGCTGTACAAACACGATGCAGGAGACAGTCTTGCCAGGCAGAGCTAAAGAGACCAGAAAGAAAAAGAAAAATTTCTTTCTTCCCTTTGATAGGTGGGTGTTATGGGCTAAAGAGATTAAATAACTATATTTGATCCCTAGACACAGAGCCATGGAACAGAGTCCAGGCTGGGAACACTCTTGCTGGGCAGGGCTGAGTCTGGGATGAACACACAGGTATGGTCAGCTCCCACAGGCCTGAGCTGCCAAAGGGCAGAACAGTTTCTGGCAGAGGTTTTCAAGAGACATTCTCTGCAGGTCAGAGAGGAGGCTCCATGGAGGAACAGCCTGAGCATGGGTCTGGGGGAGGTTAGGGGCTGTGATGATCCACACTCAGATGATTCATCTCCCCTCTTGCACTTGGTGCCACAGGCAGACCCCGAGTAATCCCCCTCCTGCAGGTACCTTCAACCTGGTGATTCATCTGAGGCAGTGCAGGGAAGTGTCCATAAGGAACCACATAAAAGGGCTTGAAACTGCTGCCTGAAGAGCTGCCCTTAATGAAAACCAGAAAAAGTTGTACAAGGCCTGGAAACACACATCCCCTACGGGAAGTCAGTGAGGAGCTCTCAGCCATCCCCAAAGGCAAAGTCTCCAATGATGCTGGGGGATGTCTCTTGATCTAGCAAGCAGACCAAGATTATTTTTTATGTGCAGTTCTAATTGGTAAAAAAGGGAATTCTTCCTTGGTCCAGAAGGCTTGTTGAGGACCAATAGCTTGAAGTGATCCTAGCTGTGTGGCAGAGGAAGTACCTGTGGTACCCAGATTTCATATCCTGGCTCCACTCTGGCATGATCTAAGTATTTTGGCTCTGCAGAAAAGACCAAGAACCTGGACCCATGGGCACAACCTTCCTCCCCCCAGAAGAGCCCATAAGATGCTCTGTGGTGCCTTTGCCTTTACTCTGCCTCTGGGGCTCCTCACAAGCATTACAGATTGCAGCCAGCAGATTGCAGCCACCGGGAGCATCTCTGATTCCCACACCTCTGCTCCCACCCCAG
>NW_008236696.1:6472206-6499083 GCF_000691975.1 Corvus brachyrhynchos | reverse complement strand
TGATCTAAGTATTTTGGCTCTGCAGAAAAGACCAAGAACCTGGACCCATGGGCACAACCTTCCTCCCCCCAGAAGAGCCCATAAGATGCTCTGTGGTGCCTTTGCCTTTGCCTCTGGGGCTCCTCACAAGCATTACAGATTGCAGCCAGCAGATTGCAGCCACCGGGAGCATCTCTGATTCCCAGACCTCTGCTCCCACCACAGGAAACTTCCCTTTCATCCCACCCAACTCCCAGCATCTCTGGGGAGCACCAGATCTGCCCCCAGCCCCGGTATGGGTGAGCACCAGGCACTTGGAGAGAAGCACTCACTGCTGCAAGAGAGCCCTAATTCTCAGCAGGCAAAGCAGCATGATGTTTATTGGGCAGGGTGAGAGAAGATATACCTAGGCAATAAAAGTTATTATGATAAAGGAACAGACTGTACTCTTTGCTCACTGAACACCTTCTGACTCTTTGTCAGCTTATCACCAGAATAATGCAATAAAAGCCACTTTTATTCTTTTTTTTTCTTCACCTTCGTCTTTATTTTATTAGGGAATTATTTGCTATTTTCTTCCCAACACAGCTGAGAACAGCTGTTTGGCCAGATACTGTGGGCATCTCAGAAAGCTTTTTGTATCCCTGTCTTAGGAAACTTACCGCGTGAACAACTTGTGGAATACAAGAAAAAAATTAACCAAGTCACCAAAAACCCCACAAGTTCAGTTTTCTTCATATGTATAGTACAAATGCCAGTTTGTGCCATGAGCTATTACTTCCAGCATCATCTGATAAAGAAACACACCTGGTCATTCAATCAACAAAATTAATTTAACAAAGGTCCGTAGTATTTTCTACAAAGATATTCCCTGAGAAAACATGAAATAATGCAAACCCAGGCTTTGTTTATCACCTAGACTGGCTGCTGGACAACAGAGAAACTGACTTGGTCCCACATACAACAACAGAGCATCCCTCCTGAGGCTCTCCACTGCTTGTCTCCCCCTCCCTTGCAGCTGTCTCTTGCAGCCAGCAGCCTGCTGTGCTCTGTGGTGCAGAAGGATGAAGTGCTGCTGGCCTCCAGCTCTGGAAAAGCATTCCCAGAAGGTGAGCTGAGACATGCTCTGGGCCCTCCACACTCATCCCACAACCCCTGTTAGGAGATGTCCCAGGCACAGAGCCAAAGTCAGTGATTCCCTCCCAGCCCAGCAGCAAGGCTGATGGTGCTCTGCCGCAAGGTAGATTATTTACTCTCTTACACAGAGCTCTGTGCTCTGCCTTCAAGGAAAATCTCTCCTTTTGCTCATGGCTGAAGTTTAGGAAGAAAAAGGATCCCCCTGGAAATTAGCTGTCACATTTGCAAGGCTCTTTTGTAAATCTTTTCCTGGCAAATCTTTTCTTCTGCTTTACTTCTTGTGCCTGTCAGGGTTTGTGATTCTTCCTAGAGGCTCAAACGCGACATTCCTCAGCCTGTGTCTCTAGCCCCCACAGCAGCGTGTTCCCCAGAGGGAGCCATGTGGGGGGACAGCGCCGAGCACAAGCCCAGGATTGGGGTGCTCTGCAGCCAGCAGAGAGAGCCAAAGAGCACAGAGAGCCCCGCTCATGGTCCGTTTCTATCCCAGCAGATGCTGAGGGTGTGGGTCCTCTGAGCCAGGGGCTGTCCCACCTCTGGCTACAGCCTCACCACAGGGAGATGGGCTGCAGTCAGAGTTCCTGCAAAGAGGGGCTTTCCATGGAGCAGCACTTTTGGGGGGCAGAGCTGTGTAAGGATTCAGGCACTGCTGTTGCACTGATGAGGATTTTTTTTCCCCAAACTAAGTCCCTGCTTCTCATTTCTAAAGGGCATTTCTCATGCCACAGTTGCCAGTTTTCAGCATAACAGAATAAAGTTAATTAACGTGAAAATAAGTTAAGTGTTCTACCTAGGGTAAAATGCAGTGGGTTTTTTCCTAATGGCAACTTTCAAGAAACTGCTCCCATGCAAATCTTCTTCCCTCGGCATTTTTTGTTTTTCATCCTCTCCTCATTCACTCAGCTCTTCTGAAACTTCACAGTCTAAGCAGCAAAGGCAGGGGCACAGGAAGGAATTGGCCTGTTCAAAACAGTTGGGGATCTTCCTGAAGAACATAGGAGGATGCTGGGTCATATTGCAAAACAGGAACCTGGCAGGTCAAGAGTTTCTTCAACAATGTGTTTCAATGAGAAACCTCAGCATGGTTCAAACACAAGATCTGAAGTCTCTTGTCAGCATGCAGAGATGCACCCTTGAAGCTAGAGCCTACGTGCTCTCAAGGAGGAAATTTCAGTGGTGGATATGGCTCCCCAGACACTGCCTCCACAATCAAGTGAGCAAGAGAGCAAGCTGGTCTGCAGAAAACACAATCTCTTTAGACTGAAAGATATAATCCAGTTAGATATGAACCCTGAATTCCAAACCCTGCTTATCTCCTCAGACAGTGATGACACATGTCATAATGTCACCTCCACCATCAATCCCTTTACTTGTCACATTAGCAGTGGTGATACTGACACCAGCAACAAGGCAATGAAAGAAATTCAGGAGATCCTGAGACAGAGGAACAAAGTAGAAGCCATGTCTGGGCACATTAATGAGTTCCTTGTAGCCAGCTTTCAATCAATCACGTTTATCAACCAGCGGCAGGAAGCAGATAAGAAATGAGGGAAGGAACAAATCATTCTGTGATGTAATTGTGTCATCCTGTAACTCTGTCCTCCAGAAGAAACTGGCTCAGGAGGCCTTAGAGGAAATGTTCAAGGATGTAATGAACAATCTCTTTAGCTTCATGCTAGAATTCCTGAATGGAACATAGAGGAAAATTGGAAGCTAATACAGCCATTAATGTCTTCATTAGAGGGTGTTGGAAAAATCTGACCAGATGCTGATTTTTTTGTGCCTTGCTGAAGCTAGTTCAAGGCAGCCTGACTGCTGAGGGCAACCCAGATAAGTTTTCTGAGCTGCTGGCCAAGTGCCTTTGGAGGATCCCATGGCTTCTGCCAGGCACCATCAACAGCATCAACCTGGATGCAATCCTGCTGGATGCCCACATGCTCATGAAGACTTTCCAAACAAAACACTGAGGCTGCACACAAACTCCCACTGCAGACCCTGAAAACTGTTGCATATCTTGTGCAAGCTGAAAAGAGTGAGGATGCTGGACCACCTCACCCTGACTCAGGATGCAGCTGGCTCCAGGGTAGAAGCTTTCCTCCAAAAGACAGTCAATCCTACTGCCAAGCACAGGGCAAGGGAAACAACTGTAGGAGCAGGAGGGAAGGTGCCCAGAGCAGCTCACAGGGTTGCAAAGCACAAAGCAGGTGATACTTTAGAAATCATCTTCTTGAAAATTTTCTTCAAATAGAGTTTGAAGGTCTGGAGGAGTTATATATATGAATGTAAGAACAAATGGCCTGGGGTAAGTTGGGGTCTTTCATAGAAAACCTCTCCCTCTTCTTGCAGAGATGTGTGAAGCAAAGCCTGGCCATCATCCAGACAGAACAGGACACCAGAGAAGCTTCTTCCTCCTCCTCCTCCTCCTCCTCCCTTGGGGAATACCCTGAGCTGGGACCATCTTCTCTTAGATCCATAGAGATCACAGGAGGGTCTCTAAAGGGGAAGAAGTTGATGCCATCCTGCCACCTGGAAGACTGCAGCAACAGCCATTCCCCTGCAGCAGAAGAACAACCTTGCAAGCAAAACAGCCCACAGCAGACTCCCTGCCAGTCAGGTCCCCTCGAAGGATGCCAATGTCGTACTTCTCCCTGGGGTGATGTCCCTCGAGGCAGAAAGAACCACCAGCAGAAAAAACACTGGGATCTCAGAATTATCCAGGCCTCCTCCACCCACACATCAGATGGTGAGATCCACAAATCAATATAGAATAAACTCCAGCATGAATAACCATGTGAGTTATCTCTTTTTGCCCTTTAAAAACAATAGGGTGGGTAACACTGATACCTTGGGTCAAAACGGAGCACGGAGCTCACAAATCTGGCCAGGGCAGAGGGCAGAGAACCAGCTGTGCACTGGCCCTTCCTGGGCAGCCTCCACAGAGGTCCTGACACTGGATTTTCCAGCATTCTAACATTCATGGTTAGCAAAGTATCAGACCAACTGTGCCCTGGTTCCCAGCTGAGAGAGAGATCAGGGCATCCGAACAGCATCTCTACCTTCCTGCACATTGACCACCATGTTGCCCAGGGAGCCTGCCAAAGACAAAGGTTGCAAGAGGAAATTCATTGGAGAAAGCGATTTGTAAAAGTTTCGTGTTTCTCTTCGGTAAAATCAATACACAGACTTTCAAACCCACTTTCACTTGTCAGACTGAAAGACTTTGAGAGAGCAGAGTTGCTATGGATGACTGCAGAATGCCAATACCTCACCCTGGCCCATCCATCAGCTCCACTTTTCCAAGTTCGCTGCTATTCTCATGTAAAATCGCCTTAATTTGTCCTTAACACCCCTCTTGTCTCTAAGTTCTTGAGGTGGGAGTCCTTAGCTTTGTGTCAGGTATAACAGTAAGCACTTCAATGATGCTCACTAAATTACAAGGCTTTTTTACTAATAGACAATTCAGTCAATTACAAAATGCTATTAAGCATTTGTGCTCAGGCAGAGTGAGGTAGGTGCCTGGTGAACATGGCAAACCAATATTTTTAATTAAAATAAGAGAAAAGGAACACACAGGCTGATTACCAGCCAATAAGAAAATTACCTCCCAGAGATCTCAAAGAGTAATTACCCTTTCTGAATGGCCAAAATGACTGGTTTGCTGCAGACGGTAATTTTCTCTAATGCTGCTACAAAATCATGGCCACCCTCTCACCTATCCCATTCATCTAGTGCTGTACCTGCCCAGGGACTGCTCAGGTATCCATGAAATCATGCTCTGGTACACCCATGTGTGGTTTCTACCTGATTTTCTGGCTGTGTAGCTGGAGGATTCACAATGAGAACACGGCCAGTGCCTGCAGAGGTTCTGTTCTTCCATTCCTTCCTGCTCTGTCCTTGTTACACCCTCTGGTTTTGTGCTAAAGGACATACCTGGAGTGGAGCTGTGTCACTTACATGCAACATAATTGGCTGCCCTGTATGTGGCATTCCAAGAGCAAATTCATATCCATGTTGAACTCCGAGGTCAGGCAACTGGATGTGCTGTTCCAGGAGTCTTCCTTTAGTGCTGTGCTCCCTTTTTCCTAGTAGCAAGTGCCCCATGAGCAGCCATTCCTGGAAATGCTCTGTACAGATGCCCAAACACCATTCCAGTATAGTTACCTGGTAAGTCTGTCCATTCACTGCCTTGTCACTCAGTCCACACTGAAATTTGCCCAGTAAGGATGCTCCCTTTGCAAAAGCCTCCCTGGCCATGTGCTCTCACCAGGCTTCCTCCTGCCCCACGCAGCAGCTGCAGTGCTGCATCTGGCTCCCTGCTAGAGGGAAAGCCATTTAACAGCTGACAGAGCTGATATGGTGAGGCCACACACTCTGTTGTAGACAGGGGACACATGCAGACTCCTTTTCTATAATGCTGAAGGCCTGATCCATTCCTTAAGGGTTCCAGAGGCTGTAGAAAATGGGGGAAAGTCAAGTGTTTGGAAGTTTTGCTGTATTTACCTGGCAGGCAGACTATGCATTCATGCTATCAGAGTGCCTCAGAGCCCTTGCCAGCCACCAGAAGCCTCCTGTGGTGGGTGCAGAACAAAGTCAGAGCAAGTGACAGTCCTTGTCCTGCAGATATTATATGTGATAGGAGATAACTGCATTAGCAGAGATGCCCTGGATTCCTACAGGAGTAAGCAGCCTCTTGAATATTCTCAGTGTGTTCTCTCAGGTGCCCCAGAGCACCACTCAGAAGTGCCCTGAGCATCCAGATCAAGATCTCTAGGAGTTATTCCTGCTTGCAGCTCTTTGCCCCTGGCAGAGAACAACATGCAGTGGGGTACCATGGGTCTAGGTGCTTATTCTGGATCTTACACCTGAGACAGGGGAGCACGTTCCTGCCTGTGAAGCAGTGGTTAAAGAACAGGTCCTAACACACAGGATGATGCTCTTGTGTCTTACACCTGAGACAGGGGAGCACGTTCCTGCCCGTGAAGCAGTGGTTAAAGAATAGGTCCTAACACACAGGATGATGCTCTTGTCAGCTCCACAGGCTAAGTTTTGCTGGCTAGCAATTCAATTTTCCCTACTCCTGCCTCCCAGCCAGCCAGTCCTCCAGGCTGTTCTTCCTCCCCCACAGCCCTGGGGAAGAAAAGAGAGCAGAAGAGCACCTGGGTCAGGAGGCAAAGAAGGAGAGCTGCAAAGATCTCATAAGGGAAAGCTGACCTGGTACCTTTTGCTCTTTCCTGGTTCAGTCCTCTTCCATTTGCTGGAATCACAATCAAACTGTGTTCTCAGGAGATAGCAGGGTCAGGCAGATCAAGGAATTATAAATAAATACAGTATAAACAAATCAATCAGAGGTATAAAAACATTAGACAGAGACACACTAATTAAAAATATAATAATCTAGATAGTGGACATTTATTTAAAATGGTGCAATTACAGCTTTTAATCATCCAGGTTTAAATTAACAGCAGCAGTGAAGTGGCTGCACAAATGTGTTCTCTGTAATGAACTGATATTAGAAAGCCAGCCTGGTGATCTCTCCCTCTCTCAGGCTAATTCTCCCTCCTCTCATTGTAAAATAACCTTTTGGTGTCATTTTCTTGTAGAGTCTTGAAGATGAAGACACAATATTGGAGCTAAATTAAATCCCCTTCACATATTTCTCTTCTTTCAAGCTGTAAAAATTGCTGGTATCAGTCATTCAATCTCTAGTGCTGACGCAACCACACTTGAGGAGAACAGCTGGGGGCCCCAAGAGTCATTATAGGGAAAATAAAATCCTATATTACAATCAGTCAGCAATTAAAAGGCAGGATGCAGGAGGGCAAATCCTGCAAGATGCTGAGCAGGCTTGATGGGGAAATCAAATGTTAGACCTGTGGTGCTCTGGGGCTCTTTTCTTCTCAACTAAGTCATTTGACAGGAGGTTAGAAAATTTCTACATCTGCCCCTGCCCAGCACAAATGGTGTTGGAAATACCTTGTGCTAATTTGAGTCAGTGTTGATCCAGAGGTCACAGGTTTCATGCCTACTGGCCCTGTCTGCAGGGCTGTGGTGCCAATCTTGCCTTGGCTTGGCAGGTCCCAGCCAGGCTTGGGATTCAAACAGCCATGGCATGATGAAGGCAACACTCAGCTTGCCATGTGAAGCCCACGTGGTTATAGTGGGCTCGACTGGCAAGCCAGAGACAGGAAAGCTCTCTGCCCCTGGCATGGTTCTGACTTAGGAACACGATGGGTCAGATCTGCCCTGGGCAGCTGTCATGGCCTTTCTCCCACATGTGGCCCTCCACCTGCCCTGTTAAAAGCATCTTTCCTACAGAAGAGCCCTATGTCTACCAAACAAGATGCTGAGGAGCTCACTGCAGTGATGGAAGTGACCAGAATTACAGACACATGAAAGTGAAACTGTTGGAGGAAAATCCTTTCAGACACGGTTTTTCCAAGATGGGTTCAAACCCGGAGCCAAGGAGAGGCAATTCTCCAGCACCTGCTAAAGCTCTGCTGGTCTACAGCCCCTGCTCCCTGCCAGCCAGCCCGTGCAGCTCTGCCCCAACCCTGCCTTCACTCTGTCCCTGTGTCATCCTCTGCACAGGGAGAGTCACAGCAAGCCAGAAACTGACCCAAAAGTTCCTGAACTCAAGACTCAGCTTCTGGCAATGTCCCACAACTTGTGTTGGTTACAGCACAGTGCTGGTCCTGCTCACAGTGTTAAGTGACTTCACACCTCAGCTGGATTTGCTTCAAAACTGCAAGAAAAGGGACAAGAATTAAAAAACAAAAAAAAACAAAAAAAAACAAAAAAAATTTTGGAAGTATGGAAAGGTTTCTGTGTAGGAAATGACCACCATACAGAAGGGCAGATGTGCAACTCTGTGTGTGTGGATGCCTACACTGGTGCCTCTGTGTGTGTAAGTCACAGCTTCTCCCAGAGCTGCTCATCCACTCCTGGACTCCAGCCATTGTCACTAAACACAATTCACTTCCTGCATCCATAGTCCTGAGCACATGATTAAAATCAGGAGCCCTTTGGAAAGAGAATTTCATCTCATTAGCACCAAACCTTTCTCTCTTTCCTGTTTACCCAAAGGGTGTGCAAACATACAGCAAGAGAGCAAGAGTCACGCAGTTCTCACTGCTGTGGCAGGCAATGCAATTACCTGGCATGCACAATAAGATTAATAAATATTAACTTTACTTATGTTTATACTGTCCACCTAAGATGGAAAAAACATGCTTTGCTACTTAATCAAATTAGAGCTATAAAATTATTTCCCTTTTAGAAGGCTCATTTCTGTTTGGTTTGCAATTAATGTTGATGATTGGAGTCCCATCTTTAAAGCATTTTGAAATACAGAAAATGGTAGAAGTGCAACAGGGCTCTAATGGAGTCATTGCACATATCAGGTAATAAAGCATAACAGACTGTTTACTTCAAGTACTCTAATTATTTGAGAGCTTTTTAAAAACAGAAGACCGACATATGAAAACTGTAATTTCACTTGAATTAATTTTTTAAAAGAAGCTGGAAAAAACAAACAAATAAAAAACCCAAAACCTGTTTTTTTAAAATGTTTCTTTCCAATTCCCTGCAGCCAGGCCAGGTCCCAGGCAGACACTGAGGAGAGAATTTTCCCTTTTGTTTTTCTCTAGCTTTTCTCTCTTCAGCATGTGCAGGACAGGGACAACCAGTTACACACTGGGTCTGCACACAACCACTCCTGTACTATCACTGAAAACATCTCAAGGAATCAATGCACCTTCTCATAGGTGAAGGTGCATTGTCCCACCCCTCTCTGAGCTGCAGCGGACAAAGTCACTTTCATTGCCTCATCTAAGAGACACAGAAACCCCTTCAAAACCTTTAGCACAACCAGTAAAGCATTTATCAGCTGTATCTTAGTCTGGGATGCAAGTCTCTGGTGAGGCAGAGTGCATCTCCCATAGCTTCTTTGCCTCTGCAGAACTAGCGAGGTTTTATTCCTCTTCTTTTCAAACCAGCACCAAAGTAGCAGCACAACTGAGGCAGGATGGGACATCTGGAGGTCTCTGGCCCTCCCCTCTGCACAAAGGGTCCAGCTTTAAAGTTAGATTGTGTTTCTCTGGTCTCATCATGCTGAGTTTTTAATATCTTCAAAGACAGACATTCCCACAGTCACCGTTTGACTACAGCTACGGAGAAGACCAAACTACAGGGAAGAGACCGAAAGGCTGGTTCCAGCAAGAGGAAGCATGGCCAAATCCTTGTGGTCTCCCTTGGCATGACTCAGTAATGCCAACAGTTTGGCTGGGGCCAGCCTCTCCCACAAAGCACTTATCCTGCTGTTTATATCCAAGCACACTGTTTCCCTGCCCAGTTGCCTGCAGCTTAGTGGGTTCTGGCCAGCACTGATCTTAGCCTGTCCCAGCCCAGGTGACACCAGTCAGCTTGAACAATCTCAGCCAGGTCAGATCAGGCACCACTGTACAACCAGTTGCCTTGGGATTAGGTCAAGACTTTTGTGGCCACACAAAGAAGAGGGAGGTGCAGTATCTGGCCCCAGATCTGGTGGCCTGGTTTCCTGAAGCACAGCTGATCCCCCATTGCAGTATGAGTTGCTTCACCAACCGAGTCTATTTGCAAGGCAATACAAGCCAAGACAAATTTGCCCCCAAAGTAATAACTTTTCAATTACCTTCGTTATGCCTTGCTCAACACAACAGCACAGCACCTCTTGAGGGAGCAGCTGAGTATTTCTCTCCAGGGTGCACATTTATTATTTTAAGAATCATTTAATTTTCCATCTGAACAAAAGGGGAGAATGTAGGTCCTGAATGACTCCAGGGCCCCATTCAATACCTTGCTGTGTTATCCATCACAGCAATTACACGTGGTAATTCATCTCTGAGAAACTTCAGTGCACAGATCTGAGAGCATTTGATGTATCTGGCATGACTCCAAATTCTGGGAGCCCATGGAAAGAAGGGATCATGACTGGGAAATGTGCCATTATGCCCAAGAAACTAAGGCAAAAGTTTTGGTAATGGGACTTTTAGCATATCAACAACCTGAAATCTGGCTTTCCAGTACCTCTCCCAAACTCTGGCTTCCCATAGCACACACACTCATCCCTGCAAGTCCCATTGCTGGGGCCAATGGGATTAACAATATTTGTGTGGTGATGTTCTTCACAGTGGGTTCCCTGTTGGGTCTGACAGTGAGAAAAATGTGACTAAATGCCACCACAGCAAATAGGCCAGCAGAGACACCATCTACTCTCTGAGGTCTGTCTGTTACTCACTGAGTGTCTATAATTCACTGTCTCTTCATCAGTGACCTGCAGGGCTTGAACCAAAACCCACTGACAGACGAACAGAAAAGTTTAATTATGATTTCCATATCTTAAGGAAATATCAAGACAGCTTTGATCTTATAGCTGAGATCTTCCCATGCTTCCAGCTGCTTTCTGCCACCTTTATTTGCCTCCCGGGATCCACTTAGAAAAGGCTGCCTGGGATAGAGATGCTACTGTGGGCTGTGAGCTTGTCTTTGGCACAGATCTAGCCAGGATCTGTATCGAGAATATTCTCCAGATCCTCCTTACCTGGCTGCCTGTAAGTGAGATGAGCACAGTCCTGGTGTGTAAGGCCAGGCTGAGCAGTGCACACAACTTCAGGGTGCTTTTTCAGAAGCTCTCCCTGCCAGCTGGGAGTGGGTGCGCTCCTGCCAGCTCCTCAGAAGCACAAGAAACTGTCTCAGATGAAGCAACAGAGTTGTTCTCAGACTCAGAAAATAATGAGAACCTCAGCTTGCTTCAAAATGCTTCAGCTACAGGTACATGCCTCATGCTGAGAGGCCACTCTGCATGACTACATCAAGTGCTGACGACTGAGGACAGGAATCCCCAGACATTCCCCTTAGTGTTGCTGCCACGTGTGTGAGCACTCAGCAGTGATGAAAGCAGACTGCAAACTGGGTACACAAGTGTGTCCTGTGATCCCATGTCTAAGGAATATCCCCTCTCCAGACCCCTGAGCCCATCACACAGGCAGACTGGTGGGGGGTCACCAGGCACAAGAAATGGCTGTTTCCTTGGAAAGTTAAAGGTTGATAGTGTTTTTCATTGGGTCACACTTGACTCCTCATGGCTTTTCATTTTCCTGTCCTGCCCTGGCAGGTCACTGGAGTGAGCATCCTCACAGATCCCAAGGAAAGGGTGGCTTGAGTCCTTACTAAAGGAAAAGGTGAAAGTCAGCCCCTGGGCATCTATTTCTCCGAGTTCCAGGAAGATTAAAAGCAGTAGAAAATCTGGTTGCATGTTGGTCTTTGGCCAGGGGAAGCCAAGCAACAGAGAAGCAGCAGGTTTTAGTAAAATCTTAAGTTTAGAAATATTAATCTGACCCTATCTTTTGACATTCTGGACCATACAGTTCAGAAAGCTCCACTCAGATATCCAAGGAGCACTCCTGACTGAATGGACCATACATTTTTAGGAAGGTTTCCCATCAGTCCTCAGGCTGTTGAGCACCGGCAAACCTGAAAAGTCCTAGCGCTGCTTCAACTTCAAGTATAATTCAGAACAGCCTGCATGGAGACCTCAATCCCCTCCGACAGGGTACTTCGGCAGACACAGAAGGTCCTGCAGGCTGTATTGGAAAACCCAGGTGAAAGCCTGTGAGACGCAGACTCAGGGAAGAAAATGCATAAAATAAGCTGGTACTCACAGCCCAGGTGTGCCCAAAGCAAGATCCACCCATGAGGCTGTGGCAGTTTGCATCCATCAGCAAGGAATTGCTGCTGTGAGGCAGTGGGTTTCTTTAATTTTCACCTGGACAGCCTGGTTTCTCTGCAGTCCTGCAGGAGCTGATTGAGCTCAAGGGGCAGCTGAGCTCAGTGGTAGCTTGGGGACCAGCAGATCCTTTCCCTGAGCCCGACCCTTTTGCTGCAGAGGTCCCTGAGACTAGTGTTGATCCAGCAGCATTTGCAGGAGTCCAACATTCAGGACAAACCCCAGAGAGAGCAGCAGAGCTCCCTTTGCCTTCATTTCTTCCTCGTTGCCACAACTGTTGCAAAGCAGCTCTCTGGCATTTTCCTGGATACAGAACATGTCCAGGTATGAACCTGTTCCTGGCTCTCCTAGTTTTTAAAGAGCAGAAAGCAAGGGGAATTGAAAGGGTAGAAACGAGAAGCAGATCTGCATAATGTATTGGTGAGCTCTCCACAGAGCTCACGGGAGGCGACCTGGAAGTTTGGCTAATTGGAAAATCATCTCTGTCAGGTAAAGGGCTGCTCCTGAATTATCACTGCTCAGTGTATCATTACTAACAGGGGAGCAGACAACAGATACCTCAAGTGTTTGCATTCCTGGTTCCTCTCTTTTCTCTATCCAGCTGGTAAACAATTTATTTCTTTACAATTCCCCAAATTATCACAAATCTGGAAATGCCTGGCTGCTGTGTCATTTAGCAAACAGTCCCTCATAGTGCCAAAAAAGCATGTGTCACTTGGTTCAGTTTGGAGAGAAGCATGGCAATGCTCCCATGTTGTCATTATTCCCAATACAACCTCCTATCAAATTGTCCAAGGAATAGAGTTTTTCCACAGTCCACCCGAGGTGGCACTGCCTCTTCTGGAAGCGTGTGCAACTGGGAGCCATCTCCTCTGTCTGTAGGAACAGGAGCAATCCCCTCTCGCCCTGCTGCTGCTCACCGCCTGGTGTGACGCTGTGGCTAGAAGGGCAAGAACAGGTCTGAAACTGGGTTTAATTTGTAGTGTGCATGTTTCCTGCCTGTGATGAGGTCCCACATTCTCTGAAAGTGCCACATACCAAGTGACTGATGTCCTGTGCGCCCAGTTCCTCCCACAGCTGAAGGTTTTGCTCTGTGTACCGAAACATTTGGCTGCGGTTTTTAAGCCAACACTTTGTTGTCTGGTACAAACCAGGATAACACATTCAGGTGAAGGTTTCCCAAACTCTGTTTAGGTTCACCTTCTCCTCTCACCACGTTGGTGCACTTCTGCCATGCAGTTTGTGGCAGCTCAGTGAGGGAGGGTTGGGACACAGGTCCCTTTGCCAACAGGGTCCTTCAGAGTGGCCGTAAGAACATCTTTGCTGCTCTACTTAAACCATTGCAAGGGCTAAATCAGGACGTGTGCAAATACAAAATATGAGGCATGTGTTGCTCTCATCTGCCTCAGTCTCCCTCTTGAAAAACAAAGCACTTAAGTCTAATTGAGTGGACTGGCTTCAGCTACAGGGATGGCAGCAGGGTGAGTTGCAGAGCAAGGAGCTTAGCAGATTTTTTTAGCCATGTGGAGTAGACTTTATCCAGGAATACCTGAGCATGTCAGCACTGCCAGATACATGAAACAGGGAGAACCATTGTATTTTGTTAGCACTGACAGACCAAGGAGCTGTGTAGAGATGCTGATCTCCCTGAGTCTTGCACAGATTAAGATGTGGTAGAGTGAACTTTCTTTCAGCATCATGTTTAGAGGATGCTCTTTGTTTCTTTTTGCTGGTGATTGGAGTATAGCCACTATAAACATTTGATACCACGCAGGGTACCCAGAAATAACAAGAAAATAACATGGCTAATTAGCCTCGTGGATTATTTTAACCAGCTCCCTCTGGAATACCCTCATTGAACACGGTTATATTTCTTCCCCTCCCCCTACAACAGATCCTCACTTTTAATTAAACTAGAAACCTGGCTGTGCCTGGCTCAGATGGAATGTTTTACCACATATATTGTCTTTGCAGATAAGAGACACTACTGCTATTGCACAAGTGGAGGAGTGGCTGCTTTGTACGTCTCCTTTGGGAGACTGCAGCTCCAGCCACCTCAAACAGTGGCAGACCAAGGCAGAGATCCAAGAGCAGAAGCACCTATTTCCATGCCTTGTATGGGCAAAACAATGCTGTCATTGATCCTTGATCCTTTCACCTAATTGGAGGGGCTAAAAATCAAAAACTGTCAGGTGAATGGGACAGAAGAGATGGGTTCAAGCACAAATCTCACAAGGATAGTGAGCTTCCCGAATAGCTTACTCAAAAATTATGTCAGGCAGTGTTCAGAGGTAACAGGATGGCCATCCCTTCCAGAAAAGGGTATTCCAGGCAATAGACAGAGTTAACAGCCAAGGTGAAATTGCACTTATCAAAATCCTCTGTCCCATGAGCTGATCACCATCTTTTCAAAGAACACAAAATCAAGTCCCTCCACAGAGGGAGGGATCATCCCATGGATAAGACAAGATACTGGGCTGAAAGCTCAGCATTTCATCTGGACCAACCCATGATAAGACCTGAAAATGGCAACAACATTATGCTTTTTCCCCCAAAATATTTGTTTATTTAGATCATCAATTCTTTAATGTCAAGAGCTTGACCTTGTCCTTTTTTCCATGCTGTCACCATTTGTCACCCCATTATATGCTGTGTCCACCCACAGCCAGAAACTGTCTGCCCCAAGACAAGCCTTGCAGAAGGCTCAGTGGCATCCTTTGTGCTACAGCTGGATTTGGTTTCCATGTTCGACTAGCAAGAATTACGTTTGAATCACATAACCGTACAAAATTTTCATCTTCTCGAAAGCCATTTTCTTCTGACAGGCTGAATTCCTCCCCTGTGTCTCTTCTTACACTAATGTGGAGCTTTTCAGACAAAGACTTCAAACTAATTGTGAACAGCAGCAGGTTAATATGATCAAAGGAGCTAATAGGCTTTCATATGTATTTACATGATATAAGCTCCCAGATTCAAAGACTGGATCAAGAGATTTGTGATAAATTGCATGAGGATTACTTGTCTGCCTGTTGTGCAGCAGAGAACTTGTCTCTGCTTTGTTGGAAGAGCCAGTGGAGTATTTGCCTGGACTGGCAAATTGAAGCTTTCTCAATAACACCATCCAGCTTTCCTCATCCCTTATAGACACAGGAAAAGCTGGGTAGTGGCATTGCCCTGACCGAGATCCTCATGCAACAGAGAAGAGAAACAACCTCAGCTGTGACCAGGCTTTGCAACTTTGGGAAGGTGCCTGCAGGCAGAGGCTTTCTGCTGAGCAAGGAACACTGAGGCAGACACAATAGGAGGAATGACCAGAGGCTGGCAAGGAAACTACATACCAAGAAATGTGGGGGTTTTTAACAGGAGAATTGAGCAAATTTCACATAACACAAGCAATGGCATCTTCTGGCTGTTTAAAATTAGTCAGGACAAGTCAGAGGAAAACACCCTGATGGAGGGGATGCTGCTCTAAGCAGGGTCCAGGCAAAGCCTAACAGGTCTGTTCTATTTACCTTGTAGAAAAGTGAAACAATTTGAATAGGACAAAATGAGAGAAGCCCATGACAGAAAAATAAAGCTTTTTTTTTTTTTAAATAAGAGGCATCCAAATCTCCAGACTGTGCAGGTGAGGGATGTGAACTCTGGTTTCCTTTTCCCCTCATGTCAGTCCATCAGTAGAAGAGCGGGTGTGGGAACACTGTATTTTTTTCATTAAAATTCCACAAATCCTTCTCTTTTTCTTTTCCAGTTCTGAAGTAGAAAACCATTAAGCTTTAAATTCTCCAATGTTATTAGCTTGTAAAAACTGTTTTAATTGTAATATCTAGTTTTAGTGAATTCAAGCTGCACTTTGGTTTGACCTTTAAAGCTATATGAGAAGTATATATGTTATAAACTGTGGATTTGTTTTTGAATCAAAACAGATGAAAAATGGAAATCATCCAATGCCAGCATATGAATACAGGGTAATTTGAGCCTCTTTTCCCTAGACAATATTGTGCTGAAATTGATATGTTTTGAAAAAGATTTTCATTTAAATCAAAATAGCCTTTTTTCATCCAAAACTGTTAAGCTTTTCTGGCCATCTCTATTAGGGGCACAGCTGATTATCATCTCCCTTCTCCTGGTATGACTTTATTGAACACAGTGGAACCCACGCCTGCAGCTGTGAGCTGTGCCTTGCAGCAATGCTGGTGCAGCAAAGGGGGAGAGTGGGTTTGAGGAGGGGGGAAAGTGTCCCAATGCTGGCACTGTGGCTTTGTAATCTCCCTTCATGTCCCCTGTGTCTCAGTTTTTGACCTGTTCCTATGAGAAAGAAGACAAAGGAGGGCATGGGGACAACAATACGCTGTTACTATTGTGATCTTCTGGATCTGCAGAGCTTTGTAAAGCTCTGCAAGATCTCCCCAGGAAAGATGCTGCTTAACAAAGCCTTTGCATGGCCTTTTTATTTCACCAGCAGATTTGTGGTTTGGTTCCAGAACAGCACTGTCTCAAAAGAGAAAAATAGTCTGAAATTTGTCATCTCTTTAGAAAACAGAGAGAAGGATAAAAGTGAGAAGGAGGGGAAGATGTGCTTTTCTGATATCCACACTTCATGGTCCACAGTGCTCCACAGTCCAGCCCCAAGACTTCCCAGCATCCTGCATGGGCAGAGGGTGTTAGGCAATTAATTCCTCTTCTTCTAACACGATTGTAATTTCTGCATAGAGATACACAACCTTTGGACATGAAAGCCATTTCCTGGAAACTGGGAGCACATCAAACACGCTGATACTTTTTGGGGAAAGAGAGAGAGGGGACATGTCCTGGGAGGTAGGGAAGAGACCAAAGCCAGTAGGATGGGAGCCTTGGTGTCAAACAGTGTCTAAAATATCCTCTTTGCATGATATTGGTTCTTTAATTGTCACCAACCACGGAGGAACTGATTGAGCCCAGCAAGGGTCCAGAAAAATAGATAATTTCTCGCAGGCATCTAAAATTCATGAACGCGGTGGTGGTCCTGTCACACCATTGCTATGTTGTTCCACGGCCCAGAGTCTCCCTTGAAGGGCAAAAATATCAGGGGTAATATTTTTTTCCTGAGAGTGGAATACATTTGGGTTGTTAATGCACGGCTCACACTTCAGGCAGATCCTCACGGACGGGCCGAGAGCTCGCCTCAAACCGCGTGTTGTAAATTAACTCTTAATGTGATGAATGCATTAAAGGGCTGTAGGGCCTGAAGGATGTGCTCAGAAACCCGACGTCCTTATTAAGGGCTTGATTCATAAAAGCTTTACGCACCATTTGCGCAGGTTTCTTTATTGGAAGTGTTACTTGGAAAGAGCTCTTGAGTGGCTTCTTCCCAGAGAAATGGGGTTAGGAGTCTGGACACGCAGGCTCACACGTGTGCTTGCAAACATGTGTACTTGCAGAAGCAAGGAGAGTGAGTGGACACATGCAGAGACCCAGAGGCACTCATCACACAGTTCTGTCACCTGTGGCTGCTGGCCCTGAGTTGCCCGTGAGGCTGAGCTCCGTGGAGTGGCCAATGGTCCTACTCCAGATTCAGAGCCAGGCATTCCTCCACCCACAACCTTGGTCCTGATCAGGGATGTTTCCATGCACAGCTACTGCAGGCTGCAAAAGGGCCAGGGACTCCTGAGCCATGGGGCTGCCTTTGTTCAGGGCTTGGGGCAGCAAATCCGGCTGGGCTGGGCTGGGCTAGGGGAGAGTTCACTTTCTTCTCAGTGGTTGGTCTGGGGCTGTGTTTCAGATTTGTGCTGGACACAGGACTGATAATACAGAGATGTTTTTGTTATTGCTGAGCAGGGTTTGCACAGAGCCAAGGCCTTTTCTGCTTTTTGTGCTGCCACACTGAAGTGGAGGATGGGGGTGGGGATGGGGGGGGAGTCTGGGAACAGACACAGCCGGGACAGATGACCCAAACTGACCAAAGGGGTATTCCAGACCGTATGACATCATGTTCAGTATATAAAATTGGGAGAAGAAGGAGGAAGGGGGGGATACGTGAAGTGGTGGTGTTTGTCTTCCCAAGTCACCGTTACGTGTCATGGGGCCCTGCTCTCCTGGACATGGCTGAACACCTGCCAGCCCATGGGAAGCAGTGAATTAGTTCCTTGGTTTGCTTTGCTGGTTTGAGCAGCTTTTGCTTTCCCTATTAAACTGTCTTTATCCCAACCCACAAGTTTTCTGGCTTTTTCCCTTCTGATTCTCCCCCAGATCCCACTGGTGGGGAAGAGAGTGAGTGGCTGCAAGGGGCTCGATGCTGGCTGGGGTTAAACCACAGCACCTCAGAGAGGGAAACCTGAGTGGGACTGATGAGATGGTGCTGAGCCAGGCTGGGGTTGGAGGGAAAAACCCTGAGAAATTACAAAAAAACACTTCAAAGAGGAAAAGCTCTGGGAAATAACCCATGCTGTGTGGGGCTGGGAGGTGTGGATGGGATCCCTACCCTTATGCCTCATCTATACAAATTTGGGGGCTCCACATTTACAAATGATTCAGGCATCTCATGATGCAGGAACTGCACTGGAGCATCCCTGGCAGGATTTTAGCTCAAAAAAAGAGAAGTGGAAGCCAGCTGCACTGGTGGAGTGGTGTTATCTGGGCTGCTGGGCACAAACAGCATGTGTCCCCAAGGGACTGTGACCAAGGCTGTGTCTGCAACCAGAAGGGACAAACCAGCTTGCCAGCTCTGCTACCTGGGCTTGTGCTTGGGGAAAAATCTGTCTCTTGAGGTGGTAAAATGTTTAATTTCCACACTGGCTGCATGGAAGGAGATATACAGCATTTTCGGTATCTCGCAGCTCTATAGAGAGGAGCAGTCAGAAAATTGCTGGAGGATAAAAGATAATTCATATTAAACATGTCATTCCAGGGGGATCTGGATGAATCAGATTTTAAGTGACACCCCACGCTGATCATGACAAACATCCCACATGCAAAGCAGCCCCAGGAATTTTACAGCCTTTACTAGAATATCTTACACTGGGAAGCAAGGAGTTTGCCAAGCTCTGAGCAGTGGGGTAGTGCTGTGCTCCATTCTGCTTCTGCCCTGTGCCATGGATTGAAGGACAGCATCAATACAACTGCTCTTGCACCAACCCTGCTGACACTGTCAGAGTCCACAACCTCCAGGCAGCATGTTTAGGACATGTCCTGCCTCTGTACAAATCCCTGCCACATTATACCTGGTTTAAATTGGTATCCTGCTAGTTTCAGTGAGGGTACTGTAGGATGCAGTGAACAAGTCACCTTACATAAAACCTTCATGATTTCATCCTCCTCAAGCCTTCTCTTCTCCCTGCTAAGAATGCCAGCCTTTTTTTTTGTCTCTTCCTAAGGTAGCTCTCCCATTTCCTGCACTACTTCAGTCTTCTCTGTAGCTCCTCTAAATATTCTACATCAGTGCAAAGACCAAGGCTGTCCACAGTGCTCAAGTGCATCCTCAAACCCACAGCAGGGCTTGGACTCAGGGTCTCACCCACCTCCAGTGCCGGCTTCTTTGAACCCAGAGCATGGCAGGTATTGTCATTGGCTCGGGCAATAGGAGCAGACCTAGTCTAGTTCTTCAAGTTCTGAATTATCTTACATTTTATACCCTAAATTCCCTAATGCACAACTACAATGTGCTCCCTTGTGCTGAAGGGAAAGGAAACAGAGGGAGCTGCAGGATCTGTCCTCTGGTTTTCACCCCACATCCCTGGATGTGCACGAAGCCAGAAGCTCTTTTCATCAAAATTTAGAGATGACATCTATCCTGATTTTAATTATAACGTGCTTCTGTGAGTCTGCTGTTAGTGGGATAGAATAATGGCCCGTTCAATCCAAGCAGTCTGCTTGATCCCAGAGATGTTTAATCAGGCATCAGCAACTGTACCTGAAATCATCACATTAACTATATGGCAACATCCCTCCTCTCAAGACACTGCAATAATAAGCCCCTGTTCAACAGGAGGGGAGTTTTACTTGAAGGGCCTGAGGAAAATAATGGATTTTTCTGGGTTTAGTCTCAGCATTTTTTGTTATCAGCATCTGCTTCAGCCTCACAGCCAGTGTCTGCCCCAGAGCCCTGGCATGGTAAAGGGGCAGTTGTAGGTGGCTCACTCATTGCACCCACTGCAGTCATGTCTGACCCTGAGAACCAATAAGTGAAAATGGAAAAAAGAGGAGAAACAAGTCAAAGGATAGCAAATCAAACAAACAAACAAAAAATTGATTGCTCATTTATGACATTAAGTGTGTCTAATGTTTAAATGTTCTGTCAGAAACTTGCTCAGCAGGCAAATATGGGGAAGCAGCAGCCGGGAGTGGAGCATTGGCTGTGTCCAGGCTGTAATTCCATGTGCCAGGAATGATATCACACAGCCCTGATATTCCTTAGCACCCTATTAGGTCTGTCCAAGGCAGCTCCCATTTGGGGTGCAGAGTCTCTGAGGAGTCGATAGAGCAGGGCTGAGCCAGCCGAGAGGTTCACCTGGACAAGGAGTGACCTCCACATCTTTGTCCTGTGCTCTCCTCTGCCCATGCAGCTGGAAAAATAAGAACCTGAACAATGGCAAAATGAAAAAGACAAATTAGTTTCCCAACGCTAATTGTAATAATAATAATAAAAATAAATTTTAAAAAAATTTAGTCTGGCAATTTTTAAGTAAACCTCAGATTTTTGAAGAAGGAAGGTTATGTTCACTTTGAGAATGTACAAGGTGAGCAGGGCAAACTGGAGGGCTTCTCCTGAGAGCTTGTTTACAAATCTACTTTTTTCCATCTCTTTTTTTTTTTCTGGCAGAATAAAGCTGCAGTTTAATCACTGTTTGCCGAGGAACAGCCACAGGAAGCTCTGCTCCCAAGAGCAACAACCAGAGACATTCAATTTTGAAGCTGCCAGTCAACAAAAGGGCATGAAGTTATTAGCTCTGAAGGCTCCATTACCTGCCAGTTCAGACCCCAGATACCATCTTTCATAGATTTTTCTGGGGATTCCCATTTTGATTACAGTTGGAGGCCAGATTACTGCTAGGTGGTTTCCAAAACATCTCCAGAGGTATAGTAAACACAACTTAATGTTCAGAGTTAGTGCATTTTTTTAAAAACAAGCATATTAGTAAAGTAACTGTGCACAGGGATGTTTCCGTCCAGGTATGTGAGTGCTTTTAAGGCAAGCAGATGAAACTCATAATGATGGGAAATTTTGTGGGCAGATGGGGCTGTTTTGCTTCCTGTGTCCCCTGTGGTCCCCAGTCATCCCCCAGAGCATCCCCTGCTCAGTCAGGGGATTCTCCTCAGTTCCCAGGGCAGGTTGATGCCAGAAGTGCCCTTCTGCAGAGGAAGGGTCTGTAGAGGCAGGACAGACAATACCTCATAGGAACAGCAGGAAAGGTCTGATTTGAGCATTGAGGAGAAAATAAATAAGGGTTTGCTGCTTAATCCCTGCTCCACCCAGGACTATTTCAGATTTTTCAGTTTAAGCTGCAGGAGGATTTATCTCTCAAAGAACAACTTTGAACACCTTAAGAAAAATGCAGGCAGAGGCCACAAAATGATGGTGTCAGGCAGACAGAAGTCAGCAGATAACAGGGTGAGGAGTGAGAGAGGGACCAGTCCCTGTCCATCTGCCTGTCTGCCTATAAAAGTAAGTGGATTAAATGAGGAAAGCGAGCAAAATCCCCTAGAGTGGCAAATAAGGTTTAAACTGAGTAGCTTTAGTACACCCCCCAATCTTGGTGGTTAATAGACCAGGGGGGCGTTTTAGTACATTCCTCTTGGAGTATTTCCCATCATTTTTATCTTGGGTAATCACACATACCCTGATCCCCAACCCTTCCCTTCACACCACAGCATTAATAAGAGTTTCTGAGCTGCAGGAGCTGCTCAAAGCACAGCCTCCCAGCTGAAGTACAGGGCTGTCATTTTACAATTTGCCTGTGGGTAATGGAGTAAATAGAATGGAGTTCATGTAGTCATGATTTAAAAAGAAAAGTATCTGTATTTATGGACAGAAAGGAACGTGCTCACAGATATCCTCTACTGTGAATCTCTGCGTATCAGAGTCGGGTGATGCTGAGCAACTGGATGCAAAGATGAGGTAGTTAATAAGTGGTGGTGGCATCTGGACAAGATCAGAGAGAAGGATAAGGATCATAGGGAATTGTAGAAGCAGCACACTTTATTGTAGAAGCCCACACTGGAGGGCTGCCTCTCAGGACTTCAAACAGGATAAATTCACAGGGGATCCTTCCTCTGCTTTGCATGCTGCTGAGGAGGAGGAACAACATCTCCAGGGAGCAATTTGGAGATGGCACCAAGCCTGAAGTCCTCCTCATGCTCTGACAGACCCCTTTCTCTTTCCAGTGCCCATGGAGAAGTTTGGGGAACAGACAGCCAGCACAGCGGGACAAGGACAAGGCAGCACCTGGGTACAGAACAGCCTCAAACCACCACTATGAAGCTGAGCACTGGAATTGGCTGCTCCCTTCTGGCCTCCATGCCCTGAGCAAAGCCTCACAAAAGCCTCCTTCAGGACCTGGGAGAAACCTCTGACAGCACCACCAAGCATTACAAAGCATCCGAGAGCTGTAATCTAGCCTTGCTGACACATTAGGCAGAGCTGCTATCCAATTTATCTCTACTAATCCGCTCCTCTATAGGTCTGTAAGATAGAAATCTCCAAAATGAAGGGAGAGCTGCCAGAAAGCTTTTGAATTGACTGTGGGTTGTTCAACTGTTTTAGCACACTATCATCCTAAATTGCCTGCTGCTCAGTGCTTGCGCCAGCTGCCCTAATGGCACTTCTGTACCACGCAGAACTGGAGGCTGCATCCTCCTGTGTTTATGAGAAACCAGGACATTATGTGAAGGGGGAATAAAACATCTCCAAGATCAGTTGTTAGCACCAGGGATGTTTTATTTGCTGGTCCATGGGAGAAACTTTGGAAGAGCAGTAGGGATGCCCCAGGGGCTGAGCAGCCAGACACACAGTCATCGCCAAAGGCCAGGAGCGAGCCCTGGATCGTGAATTCATGGAGCTGATAAAACACTGCTGGCAGCAGAAGAAGGCTCATTTAATGGGGTTTGGCCATGGTTTGGAAGGATCTGCACCAGAATAGCCTTTAACTGCCATTCAGAGGCTGAGTTTTCAGAATCATTTTCTTTTGTTTTCCAGTGCAGGGAAGAAGACATTTCCCACCCCTGCATGGGGTCTGTCCAATGGCCCTTGCAATGGTCAGAGTTCCCAAAAACCATCCTGATCATTGGCTTTATCAGAGAGCAACATTGCTAAGACCTGGAGATGTAGTAATTTTCAGGATCCTCCCTCAAACCAATCTTCTTTGAAACTTTTTTATTAGGAGACAAGTTGGAGCCTGGCTTCTGGAAGCCCGTTTGCAGCCAGTGATATAAACAAAGCTATTGAGTCAGAGAACTACTGCCTTGAGGAAGGGTTTTTTCTGAAACTGGCAAAAATGAACTGTGAAAACTCTTGTTTTGAAATACATCAGTGATGAAGGAGGCAGTGAGGACGGGAATACCACGCAGGCCCTTCTTGCACAGGGAGCAACAGGTCTTCACTCAGGCTGAGTGGGGGGTACAGTGGGTCTGCTTGGAGCAGGGTCAGAGTGACTCCGACTCAGTGGACAGCTCAAGACCAGCAAATCACTGTGGCAGGATGAGCACATTCTGCTCTGCAGACATGGCTCCTCCAAGTCTCACTCAGCCTGTGTGGTTGTGACCCACTTCCCTGCTGAGCCTGGCCAGACCATGCAGAAGGTTAGAACTGGGGCTCTGGGAGGCAGACCATTACTCCCATCTTGCCTCACAAAAGGTATCATGCCACAGCTGTGGGTGGGAAGGGGTGATCTTCCAAATCATGATTAGGAAGAAGATAAGTCTGTGTTGCACCCCATTGTCTGATGTGCTGGGCTACAAGGGCATCCCACATCCCGGTTGTGGGTTGCCAAGTTTTTGTTTCCTGCAGCTCTCAGACTTCCTCTAATTCTTGTCTTAGTTAAGCCAGAGCACATTTTAACAGAAGGACATATGAGAAAGCTGCAGTAGCTACAAGGAGCAAGCCAATGCCTTCATATATCTCCTGTGAGATCCCTCCTTATGTTCACATATTATTCACAACTCCCCGACTTACCCAGATCAATCATTCTCAAGCCTCTAGTGCCTGGTCAAAACATGGGGCCTGGGGACAGCAGCAGAGACAACTTCAACTCACAAAGTATTTCATTAAAGCGGTGCCACAGAAGGATGGTGTCTCTTGCTGCAGGGATCACTCGGCGCCAGCGTGTGAGAGCCACAGAGAGCCCAGCCCCGTGTGCTGCTGCACAGAATTGATGCATTATGTTATTTCAGAGGCTGTTGTAGTGAAGAGGAGACAAGAGTGTCACATTAGCAGCAAAGGCGGGTCATCAGTGTAATAATTGAGTACAAAATCTATCCAGTGGGGGGGTAATAGAATAACAAGCAATCAACAGCAATACAGGAAGAATAAATTAAGCAGCGTGTGTCTGCTTTCATCCAAGCACAATTAATGTCATTAGTCCTGAGAGATGATCTGGCTTTCTGCAGAGAACTTGCGAGACAGGTAACTGTGCCTGCACCCAGAATGCAGCTCCAGGCCCCGCTCAGCCCCTCAGGCACATGGGTGCACAGGCACATGGCTACATCCCCCTGGATGTGTCTTCCCTCTGAATGTTCCCCTGCCCACCTGAGACAACCCAGCAGAGTTTTGCCTGAATCACTCATTGCAGCAGTTCTCGGGGGGGAGGTTATGTGACCCTCTACACAGAGCTATGAATGTCTATCAGCTGGTAAAAGACCGTCAGCAAGACCAGTAAAGATATGGCCAAAAAGCTCTGGGTCAGATACCAAAACCCAACGTATCCAGAGCTCTGAATTTGATCCCCAACTTGAAAGCAAATATATTGTTCACAGGGTGGAACAACCTGTTTACAGCCTCTTCGCTCCCAGCCGAACAGTCAAATTGCCTCTTGCCTGCAAGTTATATTTGTCACCTTATAAATTAATCACTTTCAGGCTGTTCCTCAGCTAAAGCTGTTAAGATCTGGAGAGTCTAGGACAGTTTAATCTAGAGTAAACAACTCTGCAGGAGCTCTTCTTATTTCTGCCTTGGTTTTCTTTTTTGCCTCTATCACAGAAAAAAATTGGTTGCATTAATACTTTCCTGATGTTTCCTCTCAGGAGAAAAACTTCAAAGTGATTTCACAGTCTAGCTCACTCCTGAAAAGAAATAAATCATGAAGTCAAAGAGGCTGGTGGTGGAGTCATGGCAGGGATTGTTAAAAAAGCTGCTTCCAGCCTTCTCGTTCCTACCTCACTGATTAATGCAACAAAGGAGGAAAAAGGCTGCAACCCAGCATACGCAGCACAGGGACCTCGTGGGCACAAGGGACAGTGGGGCTGGGACATGGCTGACAACAGAGGCACTTGTGACAGCAACACAAATCATCTCTTCACCCCACAAAATAAGGAAAGAGGACCTGATTTTTAAAATTATTTCAATCTCTCACAAAGGAAGATGCCCTGAGCAAAGTGGCTCAATAAGTATTTGTACTACATGACTTGGAAAAAGAGACTGGCTTAATCAGGCTATAATTTGGAGAGTGGGGTGTAGGATGCAACCGGTGGATGTGGGAGCAGCCCCTGTTTGGTCACAGGTGATCTTGTAAGTAGGATGCTCTGAAGAAGACCAAAGGCTGCCTCTTGCTGTGAGCCAGAACCACCAAAGGGCTGGGCTATGAGAAATCTTTATGATAACAGCTCAACAAATGGGCTGAGCAATAGCAGGGCTGAGGCAGAGGCTGCACTGATTAGTGTACTGTCAGTGCTGAGGCCTCCCACACAGACAGCTCTGTCTGCCTTCCCTTCCTTCACACACTCAAGGATGCCACATTCATTAGCGTGTGTCTGAGCTCAGCGCCCTCCATCCCTCACCCAGTGTCCTCTGCCTGTTTATTCAAGCTTAATGCCAAGGCAAATAATCCTCCTACGAGGCACTTTTTCACACTCCTAGCGAGAAGCTCTGTGCTCTGGGTTAAAAGAAGCAACCCTCATCGCTACTTCATCCTCAAGAGGGCTGGGGATGGCAGAGTCAGAGATGGCTGCCACGCTTTTCCTGCACTGGGGGATGTGTGACTTCAAGCTCTTCAAAGAAACCCCACCACCACCTCCAGGCAATGCTGAGATGCCTGCAGGGAAACTTTCCTCCCATCCTATAGCTGACTGACTTTGAAAAGGGTGAGCCTGGTCCTTCATACTGCTAGGGTTTGGACTAAGCAAGGGTTTTGAGACAAAAGGAGCTGTTTTGAGCCAAGCTGTTTTGAGCCAAGGCTGTGAGGGTTCATTGTTTAGTGGAGAAATACTAATGTTTGTAAAGGGATCATGCACTGAAATTCCCATCTCTGCCCAACATGGCCTGGGGAGTCTTACGTGCTGCATAAATGAAATGGTGGCTGTTTGAAAGTCCCCCTGTCCCAGCAAGAAAAAAGGAAAGGGGACATGTCCACCTGGCCATGGGGTGCAGAGACACCGGGGCTGGAGGCAGCAGGGGAGTCTGGGTACTCCTCACCTGTAGGATGCACACTGAGGGGCATTAGTAGTGCTCAGCAGAGCTCTGAGAGTCTGTAAAGCTCCCTGTAGACCAAGATCTCCTTCTATTCACCTCCATCCTCCTTTTACTCAAGTAACGTCCAGAAAGTGTAAAATTATCTGTCTCCCTTCAGTCACAGCCCCGCCGCATCTATCTCCCACCTGGGAACGGTGTGAACGCAGCTGCTGATATGTCATTTCACAGAAAACCCTCAAAAACATCCACCCCTGGAGTTCTGAGATGGATTTGGGTCACTCCCAGGGAGAGTTTTACTAAGGGAGCTTCAGAGTCCCCTGCACCAGTCCTCATTAACAGAGGCTGAAGCAAGCCACTGCCGCAGTGCCAGGGAAGCTGCGGTGGGGGGGCCCAGGGAAGCCAAGGCAGC
>NW_008236696.1:6437207-6472015 GCF_000691975.1 Corvus brachyrhynchos | reverse complement strand
CAGGAAGGAACACATGCTCTGGCTTTGTTTCAGCATCCCAGTCTCCTAGAAAAGATCTGCAGTAGCGTCCCAATGGTTAAACAGCAGCCAGGCTCATTTCCTCGCTCTGATGTGTCTTTATGTAAGGGAGCCCGGGATGCACAGCATGTGCTGGGGATCTGGAGGTGGGAACCCCTCGGAAATGAACTGTGCCTTCCTCTGATTACCACCTTCAGCAAGAAAATTTTCCTTTCAGTTCTAATTAAAAAAAAAAAGGAGAAGATCAATATATGTGTGTGCATAGATATAGAAAGCAACTGCAGCCCCCACAGAGTGAAAGGAATAAATAAAGAAGTGGGAGAATGATTCAGTAGCAAAGGCTGGTTATGTGCATGCCCATTAGCAAAACTTGGAGAGGAACAGGGCTAATGACATTGAAGTAATAAAGTCATTAGAGTGAACAGCCAGAGCCAGTGCTTACACCTGTAAGTGCTGCTGAGTCTTTGAGTAGATTAAGTTCATTTCAGTGACCACGGCTGCCTCTTCGAAAGTAATTATTGACAGATCCATGAGCTGTTTGCTTTGCATTTAGTGATCAATTAGTATGCAAACACTCTCGCCTTCTCAGTCAGGCCTGTGGGATGTTTCTGTAGTTAATTATTTAAATACTTAGGTGACAGGATAACGGATTTCAGGAATTTTGTCGTATTTAAAGCCTGGCTGTGCCTTGTGATGTGGAAACAATCTGACTCTCATTTTAAAATTTCCATCCCAGCAAGAATTTGCTCAGTTAGAGAGGGGAAGTATCTGCAGATGCGTCATTAAGAGCATGCAATAAAATGGAGCATTAATGCAGTGCTCTGAGCTGGGAATATGTAGATGGGGAGGGCTGGTTTGAGGGGGAGGAAGAAAGGGGATGCCAGGAAAACCAGGAACTTTCTGACTCAATGCTGCAGTTAGTAAGGATTTTGAGGAAGCACCCACGGGAGAAGACCTGGATGTGGTGGTTGTAAGAAAAGGATCCTGAGCAGGGTCAAATACAAGCATTAAGTATAAATACAGAAAAATTTAACTCTGTTATTCCCTGCTTGCTGCCCCAGGGTGATGGTCTTTGAGGGGCTTTGAGCATGGCCAGTGTCTGTCCCTGAGAGCATGCAAAGCACTGGGGGACAGCAGGAGCTGTGACATTCTGCTGCTACCCCAGCATCAAACACCACAGGTGTGACAACAGCTAGGACCATCTTGTCAGGCAGGGGTAAAGCTGCCCGGACCCAGAACAATCCCCCTCAGACTGCCTTGTCTGGCAGAATCTCAGTTTTAAAACGGAACCTCTGCCCCTCTATTTGTGGTTGGAAAGGAAGAACCAACCAATGCAGCCCAGCAGCACTCACTGTAAAGATGAGGGTGCACTGGAAGCCTTGGTCAGTGACTCACAGGTGGCTTGGCCAAGCCCCAGCGTGTGAGACATAACCCATGCCAGTGTGACTGACTGCAGGAATCTGTTCTTTGGGAAAGAAGGTGCTGCCATCCTGGGGAATGATGTCTCATGACACCACCTTGGGTGGAGCTGCTGCTGTCAAAGGGGGAACTCAACCTTAAACACCTGTCATGGAGAGACCTCAGAGAAGAGTTGAAAGAAGCCAGATGATGCTGAGCCACCACCTGCAGCCCCATGTACGTGGCCATTTCCCTGTGTCCCTGCCCAGGTGGAGCTGGTATCCATGCAGAGGCAGCACCTGCAGGTCTGTCCTGCATCTCTCTCCTGGAGTGGACATTCAGGAAATTCTGCTCTGTGCTGGCAAATTGCCTCTGGCCCTTACTTAGAAACTCTGTGGCCCCCAGTCTCTTCCCCAGTGCACTTCCCCAATTTCTCACCCACATACCAGCAGAGAACTGCCATCAGCTAACCCTGGACCCTGACAAAGCCCTGCATCCAGACAGTGCTGTGGCTGGCAGGGGTTCCCCTGTGCCAAATGACGTGGAAGCATGAGCCACCAGCCAGTGCCGCCCCAGGCTGGTCCCTTTGGCCTCTGAGCTGCAGATCAGCCGGCTCCTGCTGCAAACCTTATTGTCCCTGTGACCCAGATGAAGGGACCTGGCAGGAGAAGGATCCACTCTGTCCATGTCAGAGCAAGGTGGGGCCATGCAGCCCCACACCACAGCCCGCATCAGCCACATCCCAGACAGCCACAGAGCTCCTCTCTCCCACAGTCTGATGGATTAACACGGCAAACCACAACCAAGCAAACTCTCTGTATCCCATTATCCGTCTCCTAAACCATCCTGTCCTCCAGTACAACATTCTTTGCAGAGCAAAACAGCATTGATTTCAGTGCCAGTTTTCCAGCCCTGTTATTTATTTAGCATGAAAAGACGTTTGCACGCTTCTTCCCTCTCTGCTTATCAGTCAAGGGATGTTTACACTGTGAAAAGCGTCTGTTAAGACAACAGCATCTTTCTCCATAGTAATTTATTGTCCTCAAAAAAAGAGTGGGGCAGTTTAGTATCTTGTTAACGAGTCTGTCAAATTGACTGTGATGGCTGGGGAAAAATGCAAAATAAAAAATTGAGTTTATATTGAAATCAATGGGAGTCTAACTACGTTTTTAAATGGCATTTTTCCCATTGGATGTCGATTAAGCTGTCAGATTTAATAGGCCTGTCCCAGAAAAAAATATATCTTCAATAAATAAATGGCCTAGATAAATACATTAATAACTGGTATGTACTGAAGACTCCTCTGCTGGTACTTGTTATCTTTTTTTTCTCCTCTCTCAAGTTTACATAACTGTCTGAGAGCTAAAAAGCTTTTAATTCTCTCCTAGCATATGGCTACTAAGTAGGACTTACTGTAAAAAGTGCTTTCTGACATGTGGCTAATGAAGTCTGTGTATGTCTCAGCTCTTTAATATGCTCTTGAGCTGCAGCCGCATTTCCTACTGCTGAGGAGTGAGCAACAGTCTGCCTCTGCTATCTTCCAGCTCCAGACTAATTTGGCAAGTTTGAGGAGCTCCTAATCACTTCTTCTTCCCTGGTCACAAGTCCCCATCCCTGCCTTTGGAGGGGACCTGGGACCAGCGTTCCCAGTCAAACAATGAGCTCATGTGCTGGCTCCCAGGAGGAGAAATCTCATGGAGCAATTTGGGCACCAGGACTCCCACAGTCATAGCAAGGCCAGGACTTAAAGAAGCAAGTCATCAGGATACATAAAATAAATGATTCTGTCCTGACTTTTTATCCCATGACTTGGCCTTCTCTCATTTTCCTGTGCAAGGCTCCATGGGAAGAGGATATCTAGACACAGAGATGTAAAACCAAATCAAAGGCTTTACTTTCTCTGGGTTTAAGTAGCAGCAGACATCCCTGAATTTGCTGGAATGACCTTGGGGATACAATCATGGCTGAGTCTTGAGTTTTGCAGACTCTGTGTCCATGCCAGTCCATAGCTGTTAGTGCAACAGGCTCAGGACACAGCCTGCTCACCCTTCAGGGTTTGTAGGGTCTCTGTCCCCCCACTCGGGGTGTTTGGGACTGCTCCATTGACATGTGGATCTGCGATGCTCGCTACCAAGATATCCTCCCAGAAAAAAAACATTTTCCCAGGCTCTGTATAATTCAAACAAGCCACTTACTGAGCAATCACCTGGTAGAGTTACGTGCTGCCAAAAGCACTGTGCCTGCTAAGCCCTCTCTCCTAGGACCTCAGACTCTGGGGCAAGGATCTTCATGGACTCTTCCTACAAAAGGCAAGTACCCTTTCCTACAAAGAGCTGCTCCTTGCTCCTCTTGCAGCAGTTTTCTCAGCAAATAATTCTTCTGGATGAAGTAAATCTCTTCGTTAATTCTCCTGTCTGATGACACATAAGGTCCCGCTGAGGCCCATCGGCCACTTTTGGGGGTGACAAGGCCGGATGGAGCCCATGAATCCTGCTGTCAAGAACAGCCAGCCAAGACACCCCATCCAGGGGTGCTCATTAACACCCGGCCATTCCCATTAGAGCAGTGGTGACTGTAAGTCACGGCAAAAATAGAAACTCCCATGGAGCAGGGAACATCTCTGCTTGGCAGAGCTGATTAGTCCCCTGGGATGAATCGCTTGCCGTGGGGCACTGGGGGTCCCATGTCACAGGGCTCAGAGAGGTGGCAGCCCCCCCTTCCTCCTCCCTGCCGGGGCTGAGCTGCCATTGATACAACTAAGTAGAGTTACTTAAATATTCACAGACTCCTTCCCCCATGGTGTTTACTAGGAATTTACATTTCCACAAGTACTTTGATTTCACCACATTTCCTTTCATTCTTCCCCCAGGGAAGGGCCACCAGGGGAGGTTTCTTCTTTGCTTTCCAGCAAAGCTTCAAGCCCGCCCTTTTCAATTTGGAGTGTTTCCTTTTTCCCTTTCCTCTCTTCACTTTTCTTCAAAGAAAGAAAGCAAAGAGGCAACAGAGGGGAGATGAAGGAGAGCCTCTAAAAACACCAAAGTCCTCCCCTGCCTCCAAAAAATGCCACAAAAAACCCCCCAGCATTCCTGAGCATCCCAGGCTAATGAAAGAGAAGGACTCTGCAAAACTTCCAGAGCTAAATCCATTGCTTGAAAACACTCATGAAAACTCATTCCTGTTTTACACTCAGCTTTGCCGGACACCCCGCCATGGCAGCTGTTCCCAAAGGGATGTGTCCCTTTCCCATGCTCCCAAGATTCCCACCTTTCCTGGCAGGCAGCAGGCAGTGTTTGGAGGCAGGAGAGCTCCTGCTTGCTGCCGGGCTCGCTGGCACGGTGTGGCTCCCAAGCTGTCCGGGCAGAAGGAGCTGTTCTCCGCGCTGGCAGCCCAGCTCTGCAGGCAGCCTGTGGGCCAGATGCTGCGTGGGTCTGCGCTGCAGTAATAACCATAATTAATAACAATAACATGCCTGCAAACCATGATGACAGCAAGCACTAATCTTTCATAATACTTTTAAGACAGGAAGGGGACAATCCTGCCGTACAACTTCTGCTCTATATCCGTTTGGAGCCAATACTTAGAGGAAGCAGAAGACCTCCTAAATGCCATGCAAAATTGTTTTTCTTTGAGCCAGGTTCTATCAAAAACTTCTGTCCTTATGCTGTCACTGAATTTACTTTGTCCCAGTCTGTGTCTATTGCATTAGGCAGCAAACATGTTCCTTGCAGGCAGAAAATATTCAGGAAAATGGCAATTTTGTATGGTTACAGCTGTTTCATTAAGGTGGGAACCAGGAAGGATTTATTGCTGTGCTGAGCATGTGGCCATGTAGTGCTGCTGCTTCTCCTTCAGTAAGGTGTTTGATTTGATCAGCTGGGAGCAGGGTGGACACGGTGCTACCTGCACCCATATTGGTGAGGCAGCGTGCAGGACACCAGCTCGAGCAGCACAGCAGCTCCCTGGGGATCAGGATATCGGGGCTCAGTTTCCCCAGCCCTGCCATGTGTGGAGGGCAGGAGCTGGCACAGCTGCCCCCTCCTCACTCCACAGCACTGGTCTCACACCTCCCCATGCTGCTGTCTCATTTATTTCAAGCTCATCAGCCAACTGTCATGCAGGAAAACCTTTGGTGTGTTAAATTCCCTGCACATGAAAGAAGGGTAGAGCACAGGCTGCTCTGATAAGTCACCTCATCCCCTGCCTTCCCCAGCCTTTCCCTCCAGTGCCAGCTCCATTAAAATCAGTTTTGCCCCCACTGTGAGCTAGAAGCTTCTTGCCCCACAGCACAGCTGATGTGGCAGAGTCTGGTAGAAGGTGGACAGCCATATTCAGACTGTCCCAGGAAGAAAGGACACCTTAGGGAATCCACACCATGAAATTGCTGCTCCCTTTCCCTGGCTCTTTGGAAACCTCTTTGGAGGGAGGTTTTTTGAGGGAGAACATGCCACATCTGCTTTTTCTAACTCCACAGCCCTCCAGGGCCAGAGAGGAGACCGCACTGTTCATGTCTAATTCACAGCCCTCTGCCTCAATTTCCCTGGGACATGGGGGTTGGATAATTACCTAGTAATCCCTGAGGATAAATTGGGAGGTTTTCAAAGCTGTAGCCAACCTGTGGGTGCCTAGACACAGTGGCAAGCATTTATGAAGTGAGTGGAGCTCCAGGTGGGGGAACACAGGCATCGCAGAAAATAACAGATGATATTTAAAAAGTGCTGTGGCATTGTTTGCTGAACCCTGCAAGGAGTGATTACAGAAGGTCCCTGTGAGATGTCAGAGCTGATGGTCCCCTTCACCCTGTTGTGTCTCAAGTTACGGGACTCACTCCCACAACAGCCTTGGTAGTTCAGTGGCTGGGTGGGCTCTGCTGGAGTGGAAATATCTCCCAATTACACTAATGAGGTGCAAGTTCCCCAGAGGGATATGGAGATGAGGCACATCGTTTGAAGAGGATTTTAATTGGCCTGGGAGTCTGAGGGCTACTGGAGCTGCACACCAGACAGTGGAGGCTCTCCAGGGTCCTGCTCCTCTGTTGGTGCTGGAGACGAACAGGAGGCTCTGCACATCAGCCACTGTCATGGCTGGGATGGACTCTGGGTGACCTCAGTGAGGATAGAGTGATTTACAGCCACACCAGCAGGACTCTCAGAGGTTCCCGGCAGTGGGTTGGGCTCTCCATTGCCCTGAGGACTGCAGGTCTCTATAATCCCATGTGTCAAAGCACCAAATCCAAACACCCACGGAAAATGGAGCCTTGCTCTTCAGAGGGTCCTCTCAGCATGCTTGCTCCCAGAGAAGCTTCCAGGAGAGCTGCTTTACCTGCTGCCACTCATAGAAGGGAAAATCCAGTGTTTTATCCTGCAGAGCCCTCCCAGCCTGTGTGGCTGGTGAGAGCTGCCTGCTGCTGTGCATTGCAGGGGCAGGACTGAGGGACCAGATACAGGTGATGGAGCCAAGCCTTGATCGTGCAAGGTTCTGGCAGTCCTGGGAACTCTCTAAACTCCCAAGAAGGAGAAGGGGAGCTCTTGCAGGGGTGATACTGTGGCAGCAACACAGGGCAGGGATCCCTCACGGGTAAGTACAAAGCCTCCCCTGGCACTTCTGCAGGGGAGAGATGCTTGCTCAGTACCTTTCCTCCTGGGCTGGTGCCTCTGCAGGGGTGTAGATTCCTATCCCTCCTCTTTGTGAGCCATCAATCAGCTGTCCCAGCATCCTTCTCCTCTCTGTGCTGTCCCCTCCCCTCATCCTATGCCTCCCTGCCTCTTCCTCCCCAACAAGAGCCAGTGGGGATGGGGACAGCATCATTCCCCATCCAGGGAAGAGAGACAAGAGTAATGGTGAGATGAAGTAGGAACAGGACATGTGAGGTGTGCAGGGGTAGAGGACAAATACAGGGTAGAAGATCCTGGCTCTGCCATGCTCTGCCTGCCTGCTACCCCTGTGCTCCCAAACACTCTTCTGGGAGCTGGCTCAGCTGCATGTCTGGATGTGAAAATTCCCAGGGTGCTTCTTCCATTCACAGGGTGACAGCTCCTGCCATGCTGGGATGTGAGAGCTTGTTGAGAGGCTGTGAGATATCTTCCAAGGCAACTCTTTAGTGTTTGATTTATCAGAAAGATGACCTCGGGAGGACCGGATTAAAATCTGCTGAAGAAAAGATGTTTTTCCTTGACAAGCACCACAAGGTCCCAGTCTGGGAGCTCCTGCTGCATTGCCAGCCCCAGCACAATATGAGGGTGGATGGGTGGGCTGGTGTGTTTGTGCAAAAAGAATGGTTGTACATCAGTGCATAGATAACTGTGGGGTTCAGTGCAGATGGATGGATGCATGGATGGATGGATTCACTAAATAGCAAAATAATGCAGATCCTCAGAAACAAGATATTTGAAAAGTCTTGGTAATGTCTGCCCTGAACTCGCTGTGACTGTCTGCTTTGTCAGTCTCAAATTCAGAGAAATGGGAAAAGCTTTTACAAATCTCCTTCATCATGCCAAAGCGGTAAACAGAAGGGATTGGCTGCTCCTATAACTTGGGGTGAACTTGTCCATCAGGTGATTGGAAATCTGAAAGTAATAGGAGCTTTAGAAAGAAAGGCCATTATCTATCAGCTTTACATTTGTACTCTGTGTTAATCCTTTTTGTTTCAAGTCAGAGAAAAGCAGTCCCTCATTTTGGAGTGATTTTTGATGTATGAGAGATATTTTATAACTCTGCAGAAAGTGACCAATCTCAAGTAGAGGATGAATATTATTCTTCCTGCTGGGAAAACTATTAATAGAGCTGTGGGAATTGTTCACCTTATCTTTATTTCAGGTACAGAACTACTGCATCATGCATCAAGTTTAGTATCCATATCTGAAGACTAACACGAGCTTTGTCCAAAAAAGCTGTAGGCAAGATCAGGAAAGCTTAGCTATATATATGTACATATATATAAATGTGTAAGTGCATAAAATCGTCCATACTTTAAACATAGGTAGAATTTACTCATTCCCTCCAAGTAGAAGCACTGAAAAAAACCCACAGAGCATGACAAGCTCATCATCATAATTAACATTTTCTACAACAGTTTAAAGGAAATAAATTCAGTTTGATTTCTTTGGGTTTTTGTTCCTACTTTCAAAAGTAACTACTTGCTGTCTTAAGAAAAGCCTACAGATGAGGCAGAGACAGAAACTGCTTATTTAGAATGCTCCTTATTATGGAAATGTTTGACTTCCCTTTTGGGATTGTTTCAGAGGAATTAGGCACACAAGACTGGAAAGGAAGAAAAGGGACTTCAAGCCACATCCCTGGCAATCGCAGCCCCAGGGCAGCCACGTGAGGCAGGAGAGTCCCCAGAGCACCTCACCCACATCCCATGTACACAGCATGCCAACATCCCCTGAGATTCTGGAGCTCTGACAGAAAACAAACCCACAGCTCTCAGGTGGCACAGGGAGAGGGGACAAGAGGCAGCAAATGTGCCACCAGATGTCTGAAATTGCAGTGGGTTTGCTTGGGGAAGTTCAGACATGCCTGGCTCAGGAGATAAGAAGCTGGAGCTCTGTACCCCCAGGTATCACAGCCCATAGGTCTTTGCTCAGTGCCCTGTGCTGAGCCCATTTGTGTGTGGCAGGGCTGTGCTGTAGCAGGACTTGCAGCCTGGGGTAGAAAGCTCTGGGAGATGGAGCTGACACCATGCTCCTCTTCCAGGTAGAAGCCACTTTGTTAAAAATGCATGACTCATGGAACAATCTGCCTTCAGCCCCCAGCTGCTTGATCTTCAGTTGCTCTTCTCTACTTGCCCACAAAATTTTCCAGCACTTAGTGTTGCTCCCCTTTGCCCTGCCATCAGCTCACTCCCCAGGCTACCAGGTGAGGATATGTGCAGAGGTCTTGCAGAAATATGGCTTTTTCCATCTGTGCCATCCACGCAACAGATGGACAGGCTAAATAGAGGTCCTTAGCAAAGGCCAGTTTGAGCCCCGGATTTTGATGAGCTGTCTATCAAACCCATTAGCAGCACCAGCTCTGTGCACAAAATTAAGTCATTGCTCAGCCAACACAGTGATGAGAATGGTATAAGGGCCATGGATCCACTTCTTCCTCTGGCAGGGGCAACACTTCACAGTCAGATTGACTCTGACTGCTGCCAGGAGATGGGTCAGAGTGTGGAGCCCATGGTGGGTCCATCCACAGGGAAAAAGAGGCTTTGTGCAGCAGCTGCAGGGAGAAAAAATTGTATGTTTCTGGTTCTCCTCCTGGGTCTTTCCTCTGTACTCCCTTCCTACTCCCTTGGCAAGAGTAGCCCGACCCCAATTTCTCATCAAGAGCCATGATTTCATCTTAGCCTACAAATACAAGGCCTGAAAGTTCCGGAAGAGCTCGATTAGCAGAGACCTCAGCTTCAATGAGGAGGGCCCACAGCATCAATATCAGATATTGTTTAAACATCAGTCAATACAAGTATGGCCTCAGCTCTGGGACTGTGTCACAGACCTATAAATACAACTGTGTAACCCAAACTCCTGACTACAGGAATAGTCACAGAGGCTGCAGGAGCCTGCTGTAATATCCCAGCCCACAGAGCAGGAAGCTTTCAAGCAAGGGGACACAGCCCTTCCACTCACCCTTTGTGCAAGGAGACTGACTCATGAGTGACTTCATCCCCCAAGACATTCATCAGCCTCACCTCATCTGCTGTTCCTGCAGCCTGGAATATCCCTCTCATGTTACTCCCCCTATACAGCCCCCTGCATCTCCCTCCTGCAGTCATGCCCCAGCTGAAAACATGCATTTTTCTGCTCTTGACTCAACAGAGCCAGTAGCAGGGTGAAGGAGCAAATGAGCTTCCGTTCTGCCTTGCACATTAGCAACAAAACATGACTGACTGCTTCTTGATTGCAAACACTTTATTCTTGGTGACAGCATGGTAGAGGCACAAAGGATACAGCTGGATTTGCAGAGCCCAAGATGAGCTCTGCAGAACTGATAATTAGAAGAAATCATCTTTTTGACTTGTGAGCTGAGCACATTTGAACTGAGATCAGTGAGGGGGAATAAATATGAAAACCAATTATGTCATTTGAGCCAAGTCACTTCCCTGATTATAATCACCTCCCCATATTGGCATAAAAAAGGCGAAAAAATGCCCATGTCAAATTATTAAGGAATTAGGATGACCAGACTGCTCTTAATGACTCGGTTGCTCGTAGAATTTAAGTGAAGTTGTCTAATGGGATTCTGAAGTCAGATGTGCACTGAGAGGGATAATTGGAGCATTGGAAGGAGGATTTATGGTACCGCTCTGGTAGAAGTCTCAGCGTAGGTTATATGGTGCTGCACTGCTACAGCAAGAAATCTCGCTGCTGGCAGGGGCTGGAGAAACAGCAGCAAAATGTTCTGCAGGGCAGAAGTCCTGCCATAAGGTTTTACTGTGTTGAAAACCAGAGTTACACAGTCTGATGGTCCAGCATCACTCCTGGCATCCCAGAAAATACTCCTTGATTGGAGCAAATGGAAGAAGTGAGGACTTCACTCAGAAAAAACATCACAGTCAGGTGAATGCTGCATGAAACAATCAGTTGCAATCTTCCTGTGAATGTGGCTGAGATCCAGCAGGGTCAAAGATCCACAGACGCAATACCTAGAAGTGGAGATGGTCCCAAAGGATGCATCTCAAACCCGTTTATCACCAGTCCAAGGCTGGATCTGAAAGATGTTGAGCATCCATAAAGAGGTACCCAGCTTCCTTCCTAGAAACACGCTTACATTTCTCATCTGTCTGGTCCAAATTCACCAAGATAATGTCAAGAATATGCCTATATACAGCTGTGCCACAGGCAAAGGACAAACCGGCCAGCAGCATGCAGTTCTTGCACCAAGCTCCAGCACCCATTTCACCATCATACCCCTCCGGAAAGCCTTGAGATGAGAAAAAAGAGCTGTCTGCTCTCTCTTGCTGTTCTTCATGAACCAAGCCTGTGCTGAGGAGCTTGCTGAGCAGTGTTTACACACTTACATCCCACTAGGCTTCAGCAGCTTTGCTATCTCTCAGTGGAGATGTTTAAAGAAATACATTTTGATCCTTTGTTAACTATCCACTGGAGGTCTTGTGGAATCTAAATTAAATACCATTAGGAGACCTTTAATCTGCAGTGCTTCCAGTAAAACCAGATGGTCTCTCTTGAGCACATGGGCTCATTCACTGAAGACTCTCCCGGCACGCTTACCCTCAACACTGCAGCTCGGAAAGCGAGCCAGGAGCTCAGCAGTCTGGAATTGGCTGGGGTCCCCTGCCAGCAGAGGGGAAAAGCCAGTGTGTGCCAGCCAACAGTCTGAACCAGTATTCCCTCACAGGAAGGAAATCAAGGAATTTGGACAGCTCTTCTCAGCAGACTGCCAGGATCATCTAAGAACCTACACTGCTGTCTTCTGCTCACAAAATAATTCAGGAGGACAGAAATACTTATGTCTGTCAAACTCTTTAATTTCCCTGGCTTAAGCTGCCTGTCCAAATTTGAAACCCAACTAGATTTTTCCCCAGACTGCTTGTTACTGTGCCTCATCCTTTTATTAAGATGAGGAGGATTATTTGAAGCTTTTGTTCTTTACAAATCCCCCTGTGCAAAGGCAAGGTGGCGCTTTAGATGAAACCTTCATTCTGGGCTGCTCAGATGAGAGAGGCAGTGCTTTCCCACAACGGATTTAGTGACATTGGATGCCGAAAACTGGTACAGCATTGTTGGGGGGGTGGTCTGTGATGCTTTAGTCTCCATGATTGCTGCTTTCTTCCTTTGAGCCTAAGAAGCTGTGTTTCTTCAATCCCCCAGAATGAGTCAGAAATCGTCATTTTTGGTGCTAGAAGCATAAAAATAGGCAAATTTTCATGTTAAATGGAGGACAGGAAGAGAGTTCCCTCTGACAACTTACAAACCTTGTCTCCTCTGAAAGCCTTTTCTTAGCTGCATCACTTGCTCTTATTTTAACTTGCTTTAGTGATTTGCAGTCATTAATTCACTTAGCTAAAATATGTATCAATCTTAGTGTTGAATCCCTGCAAGCTAAACACCTCTGGGGAAAGCCTGATCAGGTCCCCCTGAGGGGGATCTAAAGGATATTTACTCACCGATTCACAGACATACAGGCCTGCTGAAAATGGGCAGCAGGGACATTTAATGGACAATTTTATTTTCAACGAGTTGGTGGGTCCCTCCCAGACCAAGGGCTTTAGAAAGCACCTAGCTTCACTTATGTGTTCTGTCCAAGGAGCAGGGCATAGCCATCATACACATCCGTATCTCATGCATCCTCGAACCCTGTAAGAGGCAGGGACTGAGTGTTCTGGATGGAAAGAAGATAAGGATTTCCATCTGCAAAATTGTCAACAACTAGCAAAACTGCAGGTGTGGAACAGGGGAGCAGGACCTCTCCAGAGAAACACACAGACCTAGGAGCAAGGCACAAAACCGTGTTCCTACAGAGCAGGTAGTGTAGTGAATCACTTCCTCAGACAGTTTTTCCCAAGCATTGCTCACAAGAGGAAAAAAAGCCCCTTTTGTTGGTGGGATACCCATCTGGGAGGTGTGCCAGTTTTGCCTTGGCCTCCGGGGAGTTTCTTAGCATTGGTGAGTATTTGAGGTTTTTAGATACCTTTTTGAAGCTGGGTCTTCATTTCTCTGGGTTTCCAGCCTCTCTCCTTTGTGTAGCCCTTTCAGACTCTAAATGTTTCAGAGCAGGAAGTCTCTTTTATTATGTACAGCACCTAGCACCACAGAGCCCACTTGATGATGCCATCAAAAGCCCTGCTACATACCAGCAAGGGCAAAGAGGGATGCCGAATCAAAGGAGTTCTCATTAGCAAGCCAGGCAGGGAATGCTGGAGGGACTGCCACACTTCGTGACACGCTGCGTATGCACCCAAGAAGTCAAGAGCTCCTTTCAAAGCCGCCTGCCGTCCCCCTGTGATCTGCTTGCAGGATGCTAACAAGGCCAGCAGGGAAGCGATATCTGACAGACACAGTTTCTGATTGCTGTTGTAACCTAGAGTGCATCAGTAGAATTGGGTGCTGGGTCCATCCCTCGGTGTTTGTCCATGCTCAGTATTTTCGTGTTGCTGTGACAGAGCGTCCCCTCCTAGGTAATCTTCTTGGGACATTGTGGTGACTTTGGCTTAGTCTTTGGGAAGTCTTTCTGGGGAGTGTAAAGGGAAGAATCCCGTAAGCAATTAGCAGGAGGAACACGTGCATTGCAGATGGTTAATCTGCCTGCTTTCATGTGAACAAAGGAGAAGTCCCTTGAATGAAAGGAAATGGGTAACTTTAATGCAGGCTACAGTAAATGCAAATTAACTCCACAAATAAAGAAGCTTTTCTTCTTGGAGCCAAGAAAACATTTCTCAAAGTCTGTATTTTAAATATACAATAATCTCTTTTATACCTCAGAAAGCTGTCCCTGCCGTGAGCAGTCTGATATCTTCCTTGCAGACAGTAATCAGTCCATCACCAGAGCTCAAGGATGAATATTAATATTTGATTGTTCTCTTTGTGTCCCGGCACGTCCAGTTGCAGGGCTGGAACCAGACTGAATTCCCCTGCAGCTTGCAACCTGCCTGGCCTCAGGTTTAGGCTGGAGTCCAAGAAGGTGTCTCACATCAAGCTCTGGAGCATCCAAAGATCTTGATACGGACCTACTGCCCTCTAAGCACTAAGGGTGTATCAAAGTTTTAATCCAGTGATCCATGATGCTGTAAAGACCCTGTAACAATTCAGCTTGCCCCAGGGAGCTCATCCCTCAGGAGGGGCTGTGCACCCCTTTGAGGACACCTCAAGGTGCTCCAGGACAGCCTGGGAGCCAGGCAGAGGCACCAGCTTTTATCTGATGAGGGGTGGAACTGAGGGAAACAGAAAGTTTGGGGCACTTCTTCAGCAAGGGTGCCCATGGTAGTTATGAGAAGCACTGCTGTCCTCTCCCTTCACAGCAGCATAGAGGCAGAAAGGTGCCTCATTTGAACACTCTTGGTCTGAGATCAAATTTTCATTAGGAGGGCAAAAGGTGAGGGGGACAGCAGCCCACTGCAGCTGGGAGAGCCAGGTCTGTGTTTAGGGAGCAGCTGGAGTGACTGCTAAGGGCCTGACTACTGCAGAAGCAGGGGAAAGGAGTGGAGCCAGATGGAGGCAACAGACTGAGCAAGGTGGCTCAAGAGTCTGGGGAAACATTGCCTGAAGATATGACCAAGAACAAAAACTCCCAAAGGAGTAACCCTGGCCCCACTCAGCACCCACCAGCATCTTCACCCTCAGCTCTGCTGGTCCCACCTCCAGCCCAGTGCGACACAGAAAACAGCCACTTCAGATAATGCAGCAGAGGATACGGAATACCAGGCTCCAGCAATGGCTCAGGTGCTGGCCCAGCCCAGTGTTGGCCCTCTCCAGCTGAAGTTCATGAAAGGGACATGAAACCCAAAGCAGTGGCAGGCTTCTTAGCCCACTCAAGCACGACATATCTGTAAGTCAGTGAAGCTGGTAGCATTTGTGAGGATTTGGTTGCAGATGGATCAAATAAAATCCATCCCAGGAGAGAGCATTTGCAATGAGAAGCAGAGTGTGTGTGTGTGAGACAGGGAGGAGGGAGCACAGTGGGGGTCGAGGAAAGGACACAATGCAGAAGATTACTTTAATTTCCTTCTCCTTCAGGCTCTTTATTAACACCCTGCCAGATTTCTCTCCCTGGCTGTTGCAGGAGTGGTAGGGGCCAGGTTAAATGTGATAGCACAGGGGTACAAATCAGGGGCAAGAGAGACCACAGCATCCACACATCCTGCATCTCTCACAGCAGCCATGAGGTCAGATGGGGCTGGAGGGGACATGGAAATAAAGGGAATAAAGGACCAGTGACAAGCTTCTGCTTCTTGTGACCAATCCAAGTGACCTGCTGCAAACACAGCCCTGAGAGGTGCTAATATATGAGGATGCAATTTCCTGGTCAGTCCACACCTGCTCCGGTCTGCACATCACCTACTGCCAGCACGGCTGTGCCAGTCCAGCAGCCACTTGCCTCCAAGGCTTGCCTGCAAGGTGACACTCATGGCCTGATCCTAAGCAGAACACACAGGCAGGGATGGAGAAGAAAGCATAGAGCAGCCATGGCTGGTTCTGGGGTTTAAGTCCATCCTGAGGCTGTAGAAAAGGGGATCTTGTAGAGAAAACAGCAGCCAGTTTCAGCCCTCGGGTACAGAGCTGCTGCCTCGATGCTGCCAGAGCTGCTGCTTCTCCCTTGGCTTCCTAGAGAGATGGGGCTCATATGGACCAGCTGAACCTGGGAGTACCATTCTGGCAAAGGGCTGCCAGTCCCATCCCCTGAAGCTTTTAAGCCTTGAGGCCATTTCCAGAGAGGGAAAAGATCCTAGAGAAGTGAATTCCCCACAAATGTTGTGAGTTAGTGGATGTGACTAAGCTGAGGAGGGGCTCCTGCTATTTTTTCCACCCATGCACAGCAGCTGGAGCTCAGCCCCTTGGTTCATAACAGAGAATACACACATATACACACAGAGACAAGCACACAGGCACAGAGCCAAGCTGGGATGCACTTTGGGCCAATTTCACAATTTTCTGGATGCCAGAGAGTGCAATTGTGAGAGATGGAGGCACAGGGAAAATGGCTTGATACAGGCTCAAAGACAGCTCTAAGTAATTTCCAAAATAAGAACACGTGTAAGTGAAATAAAGCCAGGACTGAGGGAGATGATAAGGAGAGGGAGCACTTCCCAACTCTCCTTGAGGTGCCTCAGAGGGTGGGCGGCTGAGCAAGTGCCTGGAAGCCTCCACTCCGTCAGGGGCACGGGAAGTTAAAGCACCACAGTGAGACAGGCCCTGGAGTATTAGTGCTAATAGCCATCTCAGCCAAATTAATTCAAATTGCGTTCAGCCGACCATGAAAGCGTTGTTGGTGGCAGAGCTTCCCCATCCGCTCACATTTTCGTGAAGTAATTAAAGCCATTAGAATGTAAACCAGCTCTTTTGGCTTGGGAAGGAAAGAAAGCAGGAAAGGAAAAGGGAAGCTGAATGACAGCTTAGCTAATTCAGCTAATATTCCCGCTATTTCCGTATATACTGATTAGTTCCCATTCTCCAGCCATTTCCATACCGGTGCAGAGGCTCAAGTCCGGTGCAGAGGTTCCTACACCTCCAAGCAGCAGCACACCCTGACTCCAGCTCAGCATCCCCCTCATGGAGGATGCTGGCAATTGGGCTTTCTTCCCATCAGCCCTCACCCCTCAAGCATTCGCATCCAGGGATGCAACTCTGTCCTCTCCCACCAGGAATATGTGGAAGGAGGCGAGAGAGCAAACAGACTTTGTGCTCAAAGGAAAGAAACCCTGTCATGAACCTCTAAACAAATGGGCATAAGCAGTAGATTTGAGGCAACCACAGTGCTCTAGAGAGTCATTTCATGTCATTCAAAAACCCTTCACATGATATTCAGCTGCCACATGAATCCTCTCAACTGATGGAGCTACTTCCGCAGTGTCTTTGTTTATTGGGCAAGCAAAGGGAAGCAGTGTTGTGGGTAACAGATGGCCGAGGTGGTACCTGGGGCTTAGTTCTCTGCCTGGTGCTGGCCTGCATGACTGAGGGCAGGCAAAGTTCAGGGCCAGCAGGACCTGCAGTGAGGGTGGTTTTGTAGCAAGTCCAGGTGAGAGAGAAATAGGCTTGAAAGTGGAAAGGCAAGAGAAGGAGATGCCCATCAAGGTGCAGAGGATTGAAGCGGAGAGATAAAAATGGCAATGACAGGAGGAGGAAATCCTGCTGGACCCCAAGGCCAGATGTCAACTGTTATCTAAGCTGGTCTCCACTGGTGCCACTGTGGCTGGGCCACTGCTCAGGACACTGTGATTCTCCCTGGACAGTGGCTGGGACCTGGTGCCTCTGTGTGCATCCAGAGCAGATGCTCCCTGCAGGGCTGGCTCTGCCTAGGGACACTTCCTCAGACTATCTTGGTTAGACAGGGATGGAAAAGCTCTCTTTACTGGTACAGCAGCAACTGTCCTGCTGCTCATACAGCTTTTTTTCTACCTTCCCACCCACTCCTTCCTCACCCTCCCTGCTGAAGCAGCCCTGTGCCCATGGCAGGTGTCTCAGGCTGCAGTGAGGACCTGAGCAGCACAAGCTGTCAGCGAAGCCTGAAAAGCAGGGCCGGTCCCGCATGCTTTCTGTGTGGGCTGGAGCCATGCACAAAGTGCTGTGATGGATGAAGAGGGCACAATATAGTCATTCAAATACCTGGAGAGAAGGTCTTTGTGGAGGTGTTCTGCCTGTCTCTGGCCCTGTAGTCTTTCCCTCATCAGGCTGCCTCTGCTCCATGTAGGCTATGAGGGGGTGTGGGTATTCTGACATTTATTTTCAAGGCAGAGGAGTTCAAGGGCATATTTTGTCTCTGAACAACAGCAGTAAATTCCCTCCTTGGGAGGACCTTGAAGGAGACCAAGGCACCAGCAATTTTGGATGCAGCAGCTATTTGGGGGCTCTCCTGAGCTCAGCCTGTGCTTTATTGGACCATCTCTCCCTTAGTGGACTTTTCCCAATACTTGAGAGCTCAAAGCTTGGCAGCATCATGCAGTCTACAGGACCCAGAATGTTATACCCGGTTGGGCCTGTGATCTCTCACATTGCAGGTTGGAGCATCAGACTGAGAGTTCAACTTTCCCAAGGGGTCAGTGGACCTGAAGGATGATATGCCCACAGCCAAGCTGGGCTAGGAAACTTGTGAGCTCAGCCAGCTGATTTTGCATTGGATTGACCTGGGAGCAGTTACATGGCTTGTCTCATGCACCAGCACTGAGACACAGCAATGGGTAGTGTGGAGGGCTGCTGGATCTGAGTCCCTGCAAGTCAGTGACAAGATCTAGACTGAGAAAGATACTCTTTATCTGTATACTTGGACAGCAAAGAAAAAATCCATTCAGGAAGCTAGGGAGCAAATTTACCTCTAGGATTACCGAGGTAGCAAGTACTAGTGCAAATCAAAGGGGTTTGACCAAGAAATGCAATATTATTGATCCCAAGTGGAGCAAGGAGTGCCCATAGTGCAACCTTCAAATTGAGATGCCCAGCAGTAGCTGCTCTTGCACACATAACCCAGAGATCTTGGAGCAAGAAGCGCTGGGAAGCAGCAGGAGGAGGAAGGAGCTGCATTTAACTGGAAGATCTTTGTAGTGGGATTCCACTCCCAGCTCCCCCAGCACAATCCCACTGCTGCTCTTACAAAGTGTGCCTCGAGGAGCACAGCACAATGCATCCATCGCCCAGGCATTCATCCCACCTGGGCCTCCTGGCGCGATGTGGCGAGCGGCCCTTTCAATCAGGCAACATTAAAATAAGAGAGATTCACTTTTCCATTGACATCAGCAAAAAAAAAAAAAAAAAAAAAAAAAAGGAAGACGATGCCAATTGAACCCAACGGGCTAAATAGCATCTTTCACTCGGTTTTCTATGGGCTCCCAAAACTATGGGAGAAAATTGAAATCTGTCTCTTTCTGTCTCCTTTTCTTCTTTTTTTGTAATAATTCCTGGTATGCAAGGCCTTATGCCAGGGCTGGTATTGTGGGTGATGAATCCTGAGTCAGGCGGCGGGGAGGTTTCTGTCCTATCAGCGCGCGCTTGCCGTGGTTTGGGATAATGTGCCTGCGGCTTGTCAGGTGCTGATGGGGAGCAGGAGGGATGGGGGGCTGAATGCATTTTTGATTGCTATAATTGCCACAGATTGGATGCTTGAGAGGAGCTAATTAACAAGGAGGCTATGGGCGGATTATACTTGCAGAACAGAATCCCATGCAGATCCTTTCCCTTTGTGCCACATGTATGAGATCATTGGTAGGTGATTATGGCTGTGAATACGGTGCTAATTTACTTTGCACGTCTGACGAAAATCCTGTACATAATAAAACGCGGAGGCAACTTAAAGTAGCCCAGTTCAGAGGGGAAGGACGGCTTTGCTACTAAAGCACTGAACCCAGAGCTAAGCTCCTGAGGTCTCCTGCTTTCCCTGAGTAACAGTGGCTGTGTGACAGCTCTTACCCCTGCCTCAGTTCCCCTCTCTACCAAAGGGAGAAGGCAAGCTCACAACTGTGGATGTTTGCAAGGTGCTGCGCACCCTGTCAGGAATAATTCTGTGAAGGAAAGAACAGAAATATCATCATGCCATGGGAGCAGATCAGACAGCGCAGCAAAAATAGCAGCCAGAAAGCTGTGCACTTGGAAAAAACACACGTCTTTGTGAGGACTCTTGCTCTCAGAAGAAAGGAGTGTAAGCAGTAGCTCCAGCTGTTTCTGCAGCCTTGGGATTAGAAAGAACTGACAGGCAGGAATAGCTCTGCCATCCTGGTCCTGCTTCTCCAACCTTGTCTTACCCAGCATATCTCCTACATTCTCACAGGCTTCCTGGAGCCCTGAGGGAAGAAGGAGCAAAGGTTTCTCCTTAAACATAGCCCTCATCCAGCCGGAGATGCTTGGGCTGGGGTTTAACCCAGGCTCTGAGGCAAGGCTACACTTGTTTTTCCCTCTGGTATCTGGGCACTTATAGTGACTGAAAATGAGGAACTATCCTGTAGATTCTGTGCCAACATACAGCTGGAACATCACCAACCAAGCAGGGAAAAGAGTTACTGGTGGTGGATACTGAGCATACATCCATCCATCCATCCACCCATTCATCCCTGCAGGTTTTAAGAACAGGTTATACTGCAATACCCATCTTCATTTGGAGAGCTGGAGAAGGGCTTGCCCAGGGTCCTTTCACTGCTCTCTGTGCTGGTGGGAGTCAGGCTGGGCAAGCCTCGAGGGCTTTGGTTTTTCCAAGCAGGAACACTTTGCTGGGAGTCAGGCAGCTTGATTAAGTACTGGTAGACTTTTTTAGAAAGTTGCAGTACTCCTCACAAATAAATCATATCTTTACATTCAAAAATGGAAGTGATATTTATAGTATTGGGTAATTTTCACTTGAAATATTTTCTGCATTTTTCAATGGAATTTTTTGGGGCAGGGGGTATTAAAGTCAGCATTTTCAGAGGAAAAGAAACAAAACCATTTTCCAACCTTTTTCCTTTAAACTCAGCATTTTGGATTCCAAATTATATACAGGGATTTAGACCTTTTCTTTCCACAGATCATTTTACCACAGTCATTTTTTATTAAGGTTACTGTTTCCATAATAGTGGCTACCCGTTGATTCTAAAATGAAAATATCACTTGCAGATCTCCTAATAAGAATACACTGTTTCATAATATTTCCTTAGTTTTATTTCATTTTGTGTTTATTTACTTTGCTCTGGATGATGACTCCTAGAAAACAAAACTCCACAACCAGCCTTCTCCTACAGTCAGGAACTACTCACCTAAATTTTACATTTAAATTAATCAAGACCAAGAGAGAAAGCAATCTGTCTGCAGGTTTAAAAAGGTTTTCATTGTTGGACTCATTTCAACAGGAAAGGGTTTTCTTCCAGAAAAAAAATCAAGAGGTGTAAAAATGGATTTCCACTTCTGTCATGACTGAATCTGAGGAGAACAATCCATGAATGAGAAAGAATTGTTCTGCTGAGGGAAGAGGCTGCTGCCAATTAGCAATCTGGGCTGCTGGCATCCAGGGAGATAAACCGGAGAGGAAATACTTCATTTATTGAGAGACGGGATTGACTGTCTGTGAATGCTTTTAGGCAAGACAACAACTGAAACTTGCCTCGGTGCAGCTCCTCTCCTCCTACAGGGACAAGCACAGAACATCTGTGGACTGTCTCTCATTGCAGAAAGGAAGAGTAGCCCAAACATGAAATAATAGAGAGAAAGGAAAAGACAGCCAGAATAAAACCCTCTTCTGGGAAAAAAACCCAGTTTCTTGCCAAAGCAACCGTTTGTGACACTCTGGTCCAGGTCCCAGTTTTCCTGCTGGCCATTTTCTGACAATGTCCTAACCCCAGGTTTTGCTTTGGCCCATTTCAAACAATGTCCCTCATCGTGCTGAAGTTTCTCTCTTTGAACAAACCCTCCATTCTTCTTCTCCTCCCCTTAGCAAAATATTTTCCATCCTTCCACATCAAACTCTGGATATTTGCCTTTGGAAAGTTGGAGAGTGGACCAGATGGAAGGCAGGGATCAAACCCAAAACCATGGAGTCACTTCCAAAGACAATGTGGTGGGAAGCTCAGTGGGACAGGGTTGATGGGTAGAAAGAAAGAGGACACTTAAGAGGATGGCATAAGGGTGTTGGCCTTTTTTAATCACTCACAGTGAACCATTTGCATTATTTCCTTCAATTTCTATGCAAAATAAGTATCTCTGGTGCTGAGGAGAGACAGGTTATCACAGATGTTGAAAAAGCAAGGTAAAGATACTGGCACAGCACATTGCTGAAGGATCAACATTAACATACTGGCATTTGGGCTGACGCCTTATCTCGGGCTGACTTCTGAATGAAAAGTAATTCCAGGTACTCTCCTTCTCCTGGAGCGGTGTGTTACTTTATTATTAGGATTTATTTTTGTCCTGTTGAGCTCTGCCTTCCTCCACTGAGTGACTGGAGAGGCCAAATCCTGCCCTGGGGAGAGGAGGGGGTGGTGGTGAAGGCACAGCCTTGTCTCCCGGCAGCACGGGCGGGTGCTGAGGCACGGGGGTGGCTGATAAGGGGCAGAAGGGGAGCGGAAGAAAGGCTCAGTGATGAATTTGGCAGAGGTGCTATCCGGGCATGCAGGCTGGCAGTGCTGGAGTGCACAGCCCAGATAACGAAGCGCCGTGCGCGTGCAGAGCCTGCAGCCACCTCCCCCGCAATGTCAGGGTGCTGCTGGCCCTTCCACCACTGCCCAGCATCCCCTCTCCCAGAGGTGGCTTCTGGGGGAGGCCAGACTGCTGCTCCAGCTCTGGGTCCCTCTCTCCAGCCCCCCATGACGTGCAGACAACATTCCTCCCTGCTGACAGCTCTCCCCATGAGATTCTGCTTCTACAAAGGGCTGTTGTCCCTCCTATCTTTAAATAAAGAAGAGTCACATTAAATACTATAAAGTATTTATTGGCCAATGAGTAAAACGAGTGGGTTTCTTTATGGCTGCAGTGATCATTAATGAAACTTTAGGGTCCCTGTTGGGGCTATGGAGCAGAATAAATGACCTCTTGCTAGTCATCATCTCCCTGGTTTCTAGGACTCTGCACCAGAAATGATCCAACTTCATTTAAGAAAAATCAGATTAAAAACAGATTAAAGTAAAAGCACCTCATGCCCCTGTTCTGATTTAACTGTGATGAAAAACAGACCATGAAGTAACTTTATAATGGGAGGAAGCTCATTTAAATATTCCCCTCCCAACAGAAAGAGATTTAAGAATTAAATGAATGAGGAGATTTTCCTTTTAATGGGATTAGCCTTTTATAATTGCTCATTATGGACCACTCCAGAGATTTGGAAGAAAAAAAGTTATAAAACATACCTGGAAAACACTGCATTAGAAACCAGCCAACACTGCCCCTTCACCATCAGCTCCAAAAAGTGAAATTCAAACTAGTTTCTACTTACAAATCACTCATCTCAAGTGGCTCCAACTCCTCCAGATCCTCTCTGCAATTACTGGCTTTGTAAAGAAAGTGAAACAGAGGTTTGAGATTAGCAAGCCTTAATACATTTGCTAAAAATTCTCCCCTTTTCCCATGGAAACACATTTATTTTTGACTGTCAGCTGTCTGGCAAAGCCATGTGATTTCATTTCATCTTTCCAGATTTCAGTCCTACCTAAAATAAAGGCTGGACAGAGCCACCCCTTCTGGCTTGAAAATACTGGCTTGATTCACAGGCATTACAGGGAGGTTAGACAAGAAGTTTTGTGTCTTTACTTGAAGCATTTGACCCTGAAGTCCCAGCTTTGGGCTGTACTATAATGCCAGAGTAAGGACACATACACATGTATTATTTCATCTGTCTCTGACTGTGATTCATGTTTAGTGTCAGGCTCTTTTGGATGAGCTGAAACTAATACTCAGGGCAGGATTTTCTGACAAAGTGGGGTTGAGCAGCTGTTTGCTCCATTCCTGTTGACAGAACCAGGCAATAAAAGAGATCAATGGCTCTCTTTGTTTTCTCCATGTGCTGCACATTCACAGCAATCAAAGTCTCACTCCTTCTCCTTATCTCTTCACCTGCAGTGGCTGCTTTGAACCGGCACTTGGCCATGTTGGTACACAGGGCTGCAGGATGATTTGCACCTTTCCCACTGGGACCCCTAGATCCCTTTCCCAGCTGTTCCATCGGGATACAAAAAGCTACTAAATACAGGACAAGACTCCATTCCCTGAAATTTGGCTGCGTTGGAACTTGCCATGTCCTGCTCTCCCTGCAGTCAGAGGGGAGAGAGGCACTTCCAGAGGATGTTCTTCTCCGCTCCAGGAAGGGGTTTCAAGGCAGATGGGACCATGATGTGGCAGGACACCACTTTCTCTTGTCATCTCCTGCAGGACCAGCTCAGAGCAGACTCCTCATTGTCAGGGCCTGAAGTCCAGGATGCTGGATCCTGACCAGGATCCACTCCCTTTTGAGAAGGCACAACTGGGTGCAACCATGCAGAATATTGGAAAGCCCCACTGGCTGTGACACTGGGAGCTCAGGCTGGGTGACCACAACCACACCCTGGAATGCTCACAGGGAATGGCCAAACCAGCTCAGCCATTTGGCACTTGGCAGTGGTCAATCTGTCAGTGACTGCTTACCCAGCTGCCAGAGCTGCTCAGCCCTTTTCTGTCAAAGCATTTGGTTCTCAAGACAATATTTTATTCCAGTTTTTTTGTTATCAGAAGTCAAGTCCATTTCTAGAGCTGTTGGGATTAGTTTACTTTGATTTATACTTCCTTACCATATTTGCAAAGGCAAAGAGACACTATTTTCCAAGCATCTCTGCTACTCACTGACTGCATTCCCTTGCAAATCTGTGCTGGTACCAGAACCAGGCAGAAAGTGAAAAGTGTCATTAATGAATCCAACCCCTCATTTCCATCCACTCACCATCAGACACTGCGTGCTCTCCCCCCAGCTCACCAGGTCTTTGGAGATAAGAGGAACTCAGTGTAACTTTGGCCTTGAATGCATACAAATAGGCTTTATGTTAATATTTGCAAATAGCTTCTCAGAGGAGGAAGACATCTCCCAAGCTTCCCATCTTCTGGGGTTCTCCAGGCAATGGAGTGGGACAGATGCACTCATCAGCACATCCCAGGGATGAGGGCAGAGGCAGAATCACAAATATTCTGCTTAAATCACCCAGCTGATGGGGAATTTAGAAGCCCTTTAAGATCTTGGCACCCCAGAGCACTCTGTGGGCAGCCTCCTGAGTGGAGCTGGGCAACATTATTTGGTGAATCAAAAGGGGTATTTTTGTTGAAAACCAGACCTCCAGGAGGGCTAGAGCTGCTTGACAATTCAGGTCAAATGCAGCAAAAAGTCTTGGTAGAGACAAAAGGAGGGTGTTTTGAGACAGAATGTCAAAATATCTTCTCTCTCTTTTCCCCTCCATTACAAAGTCTTTTTTTTTTTTTCTTCAAAAGTTGCCCTAATTTAATGGAGATGCTAAAACAAAGCATGGACAAAGAAACCCATCTGCACAGGATAGACTGAAGATGGGGGCTGACTGGAACCCACATTTTCCTATCTTTGCTTTCACATGGGGAGCACAGAGGGCTCAGGGAGGAAGGGTTGCTGTCATAAAGAAAAATAACCCCTTTTAGCTCACCCAGACCATTCTCCACAGACAGACACTGACCTTCCCACACTGTTAGTGAGACAGCTCCTCCCCTGGAGCAGGTAAGGATGGAGTAGCTGGGACAACGTCCTGTCAAAGACCCCTATAGCCCAGCCTCCAAGCTGTTCATACAAGCTGAGTTTGGAGGCTCCAGATCACTTCTTTTTTCAGGAAAAGAGAAGGAATTGTCATGTTTGTTGCTGGGTTGGCAGTGTCCTCCTCCCTCCCCTCCTCCCTTAGCTGTCTGCCTGGGGAGTGATACCTCTGCTGTCCCCAGCCCCACTGCACGGCAAAGGAGACCCTTTCACTCCTCCCATACTGTCACCCTGGCACCATCTACCCCTGCCAGAGACGTGGAAATAAAAATAATAAAGAAAGCAAGCAACACTGCATGTGGAGGCTAACGTACCATAATGCTCTGAAACACAGGCAGCTGCTGCCTCACGCTGAGCACAGAAGATGTGTTTGAAAAATGTATCTTCCTCCAACAGCAGTTATTTCAACATTATCTTTCTCTTTTTTTACTTCAAATAAGACATTTACTTTCCCCCGGCTCATATGGAGGAGAGCAGAGGGCAGTGGGGAAAGGCAGAAAAATTATACTTTTTAACACAGCCAAGGCTGGTGGGATTCAAATCATGGGAAAACAAATGGAATTTAACTGCCTGGCTGAAGTCACATTCATGTTGTGGGTATTTATGGCAATCATCACTAACAACAGGAAGAGATTAGATGTTGCTGAGAGCCTGTGTGCTGGCTGGGGAGCAGGGACTGACTCTGTCTGTCAGTGTGTGGGATCTTTAAAGCAAGGACAGGATGTGTGCCTGTCCACACGCATCCCTGCATGTATGCAGATGTGTGTGGGATTGTGCTTGGTCCCTGTATTTAGTGGCCGTTCCAGAAAAGCCTTTGCTGGGCGACATCAATTTCACACTTTAATCCCAACTTCCACCTGAGATCTGATGGGAAAAGGGGAGCTCATTTTACTGGAACTGACAGAGAGTGACTACAAGATTAACTCCAAATGTAGATGTGGGTGTACCTTGAACATCTCCACCAGCAGAGACGTGTACTCATTTTCCAGCTAAGAGTGAGTCTAAATAGGAACTGTAATGGATATAGGGAATCTTCTGGGATTGGAAAAGCAGTTTATCTCAGATCTCAGAGCAAGCTGTTTGTTTAGTTGCATGCAAACACTACTCAGGGTGTGCAGTGTGTTGTACAGAGAACCTCGCCTCTAACAACCACCCCAGGAGCCAGGTGAGCACATGGCATCCCTTGCCCTGTCCCTGTCCCCATGCTTGGAATGGGTCAGGACCCTGATTACCCTTTCCCTGCAATTTTACCAGGGACGCAGCAGCACCTGAGTACTGACTGCTCGTATTTTACAACCTGAGCATGTCCCCCCAGCCAGCCAAGCAGAACCCTAACGGGTCAGTTCCCCAGCAAAACCATCTTATCCTTACTCGAGGAAAATAAACCACAAACAGCCAGAACCACTGAATTGTTTCAAAGGATAAAATTCACTTAGAAATCCCCCTTTTCCAATTCCCAAGCAAACATGTCCATGTTAATAAAGCAAAGTGCTCTCACCCAGAACACCTCAGGCAGGGAAAAGCATTTTAATGGACTGACTGGGAGGGAAAATTGACTTGCAAGAAGAAGAGCCCTGGCTGGGTCCCCTGAGTCTGGGCAGGGGCACGGTTTAGAGATCTGTTTTAATGAAATTGCTTTTAAAACGCAGAAAGGGAAAAGCTCTCTAACAAATTTGACCTTTGGGCACCTCAAAGATGAGGGCACAAAATGTATGATATACTGGCTCAGAGGAAAGAAAACGAGGTGGGAACAGATGGAGTCTCATCTTGGGAGTGGAAAGTAAAGGAGGGAAGAGGACAGACAGATCATCTGCTGGCTGGTGGTGTTGGATTCAAACCCATCTCAAGGCTCCAAATGGGACCCATAAGTCATAAGTGGGAGCAGCATCAGCATCCTCTTAGCCAGCTTCCTGCTATGATCTTACTCCATGTTTGAGACTATTTGTGTTGGAGGTTCTGCAAGGAAAGACAGCCATGAGAACTCACTGCACCTGGGAGAACCAAACAGAATAATTAGCAACAAAATCAATGAAAATAAATTAAACTTGCACCAAAGGAATGGGAAATCTCCATTGCCCACCTCTGCCCCCTGAACAGCACTTCACAATGGAGAGGTTGGAGATGGTGGGTGATGTAAAACTGTCTGGTGCAATGTGGGTACTGAAATCCCAGAGGCACCAAGCACATCTGCACAGATGGGAAAATCAGAAGTTACAGCACTTGGGTGGTATGACAAGTAATTTTTTGCACCCCAAAAAACAACTCAATTGTGGGAGGAATGTGTCAGTTTTAATTTTGCAACTTAATGAAATAAATCAACCAGATGGAAAGACGAGATGAAGATGAGCCCACACAGTCTCGTGGGAATGCAAAGTCCACATGAAGCCAGCTGCTGGGAAATCAAGAGCTTGTCTGAAAGACTTGGGAGCCCCCTTTGTGGTGATGACAATGAATTTCCCAAGTGAGGAAGCATCTTTGAAATTTCTCCAGCCACTGGGGCTGAGGTTTCAGGAGCACATGGCCACTGAGCCACAAAAGGGCAACTTCTTGCTCAGCTGAGCAGCAATATCAGGGGACTGTAGACAGAGTTCTGCTCCTCCTGACCTGCTGGGATGTCTCCCAAGGGGAGTAAAACCTGAAAACCTAGGAGGTTGATATCTGTAGGATGAGCAGGGAGCAGCAGCAGGAAGAGCCAGAGCCTTGCAGAAAGGCTGGGAAAAATAGCATGGCTTAACCCTGCAGAGCTGAGGAGACACTGCTGGCACCCTCCTGAGTCCAAGTCAACTGAGTAAACCCAGAGCAGAAGAGTCAGAGCAAGTCTTGGCAAACCCTTGTCACTTAAAGGAGGCAGAAAATGCATGGCAGTTAAAAAAGGAGCATCTTTGCACAGCAAAAGCCCGAGACAGAACATCCTTTGGCCAAGGATAACGGAATGCTGCCATCCTGAAATAAACCCCAAGGACCCACAGCACCCAGCTCTCCAGAAAGGAGCTTTACAGCAGCAAATTGATTTCCAGAGGCTCCCTCATTAATTTTCATGTCACCCAGAGTGTGGTTTTAGAACAAGCAGAATTATTAATGTTCAAAGTTACCCAAGCACTGTCGGGAGCACAAGGCCCTCTGAGAGTCAAAGCAGGGCTGACAAACTGAGGAAGAAAAAGCCAGAATTGAGAAAGTGCATTCTTCAGGGTTCAGCTGGGCTTGTCCTCGGAGGCAGGCAGAGGGAGAAAACAGGAACCTTGGAGAAAAGGTCCCATGCCCCCTTGATGGCTCTGCTCTTTGGAAGGAATAAAATATAACAGACACTTAGCTTTTAAAAGGGGAGAAAAATGTCTAATTGCACTAATTCAGGGCTGCTTCTGAGTCACCCCAGACTTTCAGGGAGTGGGACAGCAGGCAATTAGGAAGGGCAAAATATTCACAAGGGGTAGAGATGCACCACTGGCTGGCAACACTGCTCTTGCCCTTGAAATCACATCTGAGCTTTGGTGGCATCTCAGCTAATTACCGAGAAAGCCAGCCCAAGTCTCTCCAGTTGAAGTATTGGTTCTGGACAGACTTAAGCCAGTACCCCAAAACTGTCCTGGATTATCTCCTGGCTCACACAGGAGGCAGGATGGAAGGCTTATAGCTGCAAAGGTATCTCTGTCCAACTTTCCTCCTCCTGTTTTTGCACACAGAGCCTCATTCCCAAGCATCTTTTGGGCTGCTTTTGGGCTGCCCTATGCCCGCAGCCTCCTCCTGCCTGCCCCCAGCTCTCCCTAATCCCAGACACTTCTTTGCATCTCCAAACACAAGACCCAGCCATGGCGAGCTGCAGGATTTTGCTGTGCCAGGGGATACTCTTTGGCTGGCACCACATCGCCTCTGATGTCGCCCCGTTGGAGCAAGAGAAAATAAGTACCATTTGTTAACATGCCAATCGTTCTTTACACTGGCTGATTAAAAAATAATTACCCGCAGCCATTATTGAGCACTCTTGCAAATGAGCTGTGGGAAGCTGTGACCGTGTGCTTAGCACACAGTGTGTCCTGCTTGTTTCAATATTATTTTAATTAAGTATCTGGGTAAAAGGCCTTTCTAATGTAACTTTCTTTTCATAAGCAGAGAGCAGGGCTCCGTGCTTGGCTGAGCGGTGACGGACTGCTAGAGCCCGGCATTGCTCCGGGCTGCTCCCACTCTGGTGACACAGTGGGACACGCTGCTTATTGGGATTCAAGAGGACTAATCTTAGGCAGACCCATGATGGGAAGAGAGCTCTCTTTACCCGAGGGACATGGCCACAGCATGAGCTGTAATAGCTCTGACAGCTCATCACCCTGAGACCGACCAGCTGGGACCACCTGGTTTGGTCTGGCATGTGGACAGGATGGAGATGATGACCCATCCTTTGTGGATGAGGGACTTTGGGCCACCTCTCCTGCTGGCACAGGGGACCAGAGGAGTGCTGGCCCTCTCAGCCAGGTGAGAGGAGAGGATCTCAGTCAGAAGAGCTCTGCGGGAGCTTCGTCCCACAACAGGACCAGAGACCCCCAGCACAGCTTCATTTCCCAGGGACTTTTTTTATTCTTTCCACAAAAGACTTTGCAAAGGGAAAAACAGAGGAGGTGGAGGAAAACCCACGTGTTCTGGTTGCCCATCCACCTCCTGTAGCTGCCTTTGTGCATGACTCAAAGCAGTGATATCAGACAATTCTACCTCTTTCTTATTTACATGTTTTCCACTTTCTGCATCCCAGCTGGAGCTGTATTTAGCAGAGCACATGGCCACCATCCTGTATTTGGGGGGGTGTTTGCTCTTTCACATGAGCTTACATTCTCTCACATAGCATTTAAGCTGCAGCACTGGTGTCAATTATCTGTTGTTTTCAAGCAGATTAGCCAGGCAAACAGATTTCAGATCCTCAGCTGGTGTAGAACGAACACGGCACTGGAGAAACTGAATTACTGCACAGGTTCAAGCAGCACAAAACAGCCCCAGAACTTCCTCTTGGTCTTTCTCTTATCAGATGAAATTCTCTCTCCAGATATTTCTAGCAGGATGAAAAGAAGGCCCTGAGCATGTGCATCCTGAAGTCCATCTCAGACCTGGTAATGGGGAATTGAAGTTGTTGCTGAGTCCTGGGTTGGGTCCCAGTAACAGGTTCTGTTTTGGAGGATGCAAAACCTGGGGATAAATAAGATATTGGACACAAAAAGATTTTTTTTCACCATGATAATAATTAGCCATTGGAATAATCTTTCCAGTGGCAGATTCTCCATCATTGGGCACTTTTGACATTCAGCTGGAGACAGTGCTGGGCCATCTTATCTGGACCATGCTTTTGCCAAGAAGGTTGGACCAGATAATCCCTGAGGTCCCTTCCAACCTGGTATTCTCTGATTCTGTGAAGCTGTGGAGAAAGATGCAGCCATAACAGTCTCTCATCAGATAGATAAATGATCTCTGACTGATTCTTTGGCAGAGTCAGACCAGTCATGTTCTACTCCTGGAGCAACACAGCAATAACACAGCTTTTAGATCAAATGGACACTTAACATTTCCCCAGACAATTCCTCTCTGTGAGTTGAGAAGTGCAGTAATTCCAATAGACACTCCAGCAACCTGAAACCCTGAGCTTCAGACTTTGAATAGACTAAATAAAAATCAGAGGGCTTTTCTCTGGCTTCAACAAAAACATATGTTCTCACCAGACGTTTTTGATGGGAAAAAAATTACACATTTCCCAAACAGCTCTAGTTACTGCCGACAACTTCATTTCCCATCTCAGACACTGCTGTGGCAGGAATGTAAAAAGCAGAATTGATTAGATCGTATTAGGTTAGATAGGGAGTCTGGTGATGAAAAGCTACTGCTGCTCTCTTTTTGCCCATTCAGGGCCATTAGCAACCTCCATCCCTCTCACCCAGGGATGCTTCACCATTGTTGAATTCTGCTCCAAGTAGCTATTCCATGTCTCTCAATTTCTCCCTGCAGTCTCTGTTTTCAAGCACATTTTGCCCCCACATGTCCTTCCCCCACTGGAGGGGGAGCTCCAGAAAAATAGCACATTTCTGTATACAAAATTTGGCAACACACTTTGGGATCCCTTGGGATAAAGATTGCTGGGTCAGTCCACTTTACTATCATGAGGGTGATGATGACTATCCACTTTCCCCTGAAAGCCTTTTTTTTGCTTTTCTTTTTTCCTTCTGTTTTAATGCAATAACACTTCTTTGTTGCCTCCCCGAGGAAATCGATCTTTCCAGTGTAGCTTCACACTAGGTCACCCAAATAACCTGGAAAGAGCCATTTTACCAGCCTCTCCTGTCTTCAGCATAAAACTACTATATCTTATTTGCCAGTGCATTAAGCTGGCTGAGAGCGGAGCAGGTTGTGAATGCTGTGTAGTTTGCTCTAACTCTCTCCTTTTTTTTTCTTTCCTTGGATAATTTCACAGTCCATTAGTTTCCTGTAGCTGCTTCCCACAAACACACACACATCACCATGGTGTATGAGCTTCCCTCTCACTACCACAGGTACCGGGCAGAATACACATGAAGCCGTCACACTTGCTCCAGGGGCACGGGGAAAGCAGCTCAGCCATGTCCAGGGTGGTGCAGAGCAGGATCCCCAGGGATGCTGATGTCCAGAACAGTCGGCACACACGACATGAAGATGCACAAGCGCTGAGCTGAACCAGTGGGTGAGGACTGGTCCAGACTGACACTGTCCCAGCACGGTGTGGTTCACATGACACCCATCTGCCACCCACTGCATAGAAAATACAGCAGGGAGAAAGATTAGAGGGGGTTTTCCCACCATCCAGCAGGAGCTGGAGCATCCCATCACATTCCCTGGCCAGAGTGACCTCTGGGCTGCCCCAGCTCACCCTGAGAAGGCAAAAGGTCCAGTGCCCACAGCACCGTGCCCTTGCAAGGAGAGCAGCTGAAGCCTCACTAAGACCCCTGCACTGGAAGACACAATTTTGTGTCTCTTATTTTCAAATCACCTGGAGAAAAGAAAAAACTCCCAAACCTGTGCCTGAGGATTTTGCAGCTGCATTTTACCACTCAGTTCTGAAATGTGCAGATTTGGGGAACCACTTGCCAACAGTGAAGTCTGTGCCCAGAAGATGTGAGTCTGAATTTTCAGGGAGGGACTTCCCTGTCCCTCATGGAGAGGCTGGGGGCAGCAGGGCAAGCAGCCCTCTGGACAGGCATGGTGTGGATGGAGGGGGCTGATGAGATTGGTGTCTCTCCAAAATGACAGCTTTTACTTGGAGTTCACTTTCTCCCTCTGACAATTGAACTTTGGGGAGAAAAACAAAAGGGCCAGAGCAGAATGTGAATCCTGCAGGGAAAGGATAAAAATAAACAAAAAACCACTCCAAACAGCCCTCAACAAAACAAAGGAAGGGGGGGAGATCTGGTGGGTCTAACACACAAAGAAATGTTATTCACAGGCATTATTGATTAAGTTTTCCTCACCAACACATACATAAATACTTATCTCTCAAATGAATAAGAGGCTCTGTAATGCTGGAGGGAAGGAGGAAAAAGATTATTGAAAACGTGGGGGTCAGAGAAGCATCCGGCCGGAACAGATGTACTGAGAAGATAAACGAAGATGTCTTTGTCAACACATTGGTCTGCCAAAGACCAAATGTGATAGAAGGCAGCGACTTTCAGGCACCAGAATCCATGCTTGGGCTTTGATAACAATGAAATAGAGTCTATGGAGCAGATCCTCACCTGGGCCAATTCAGTGCCAGAACCCTGATCACAGGGCAGCCGCACCAATTTACATCACCTGAGGATCCTGCTGCCTCCGGACAAAGCAGCCCATTAGCAGCAGGGCAGAGGCAGAGATTTATGACAACCTCTGTAAGGCACAGGAGAAAAGACAAGAGCAGCAATGAATAAGATCAAAGGAGAAACAGAGGAGTGGCGGCTCTGACCCATGAGCACCCCAAACCTGCCTGATTCCCCGGGAACCACCCCTCCCCAGCACTGCCCTGCCTGCTGCCACACGGTGGAGCACACAGCTGCTTCTGGGATGGCTGGGACATCGAGGAATTGTGCCAGATCCAATGACACTAAACCTGGCCCACGAGCCAGCCCAGTGTCACGTGTGGCACCCTGCAAAGCAGGGCTGGGCCCCACACATGTCCCCCTCTAATGACAGGGAGCAGACAGGAAGGTTTGGTGCTGAGAATTTGGTGATATCAGCCCCGAAGCTCTTGAGCCGTCTGAAGGCTGTGAGGGACCATCAGGACAATCTGTTCTGGCATCCAGCATCCCCATGGGATCAGCGCATGCATCCTGCCTGGAATTCACGTCTCCATCACCATGGCTTTCTCTCAGGGCACCAGGACTGTCTCAAGGATGTATTCAATTTGCTCAGCACAGCTCAGGTTTTACCCTTCTGCAGCTACATCTCTGCATCTGCCACTATGCAGGGCAGAAATGCCTGGACCATACAGGCAGGATTTTTGTTGAATAGGACATTGCAGGGGGGGGTGTCAACAATGAAGTTCAGAAGAAGTCAGCTGGCCCCAGAACAGGGGACTTAGCAAAGGGTGCTGGGCTTGCAGAGGTGTATGAGTGCAGGATTGAGGGTGCATGTGCAGCTGGACACTACAGTTCTCCTGGAGAAGCTCTGGTGCTTCAGGTCAGTTCCCAGCCATCAGGTCTGCCCAGCTGCTCCCAGAATCGGGTCCCCCCAGGCTCTCCCAGCAGGTGTACGGATTTTGCTGTTATTACACACACACACACACACACAGAGAGAGAGAGAGAGAGAGAGAGCCTCATTCCAGGCAGCAGCCACAGACAGGCACTGGGCTCTGTCTGTAATAACATTCCCCATGCAGCTTCTCGTACCTCAGGTCCTCTGTCTGTGAGCAGGAACAAAAGGTACCTCCCTGAGGTCCCAGGTTTGCTGTGACACCTGCCACCAGAAGAAAGGAGAAAAAAAAGCAGACCTTCAGGTCTTCTCCTGGTGCCTCCAGCACAGGCAGCAAAGCTGCCGTTATCCCAAGCAGGGGAAGCTCAGGAGCTGGAGCAGGGCAGCCTCTAGTGGCTGCCAGCCAGGAAATGTGGTCCCCAAACCCGTGCGGAGGGATGTGTGCTCCCCACAGCACCCACCTGAATAAGCCACAGCCTGTGCTGCTGGACTGCCCCATAACCCAGCAATACGGGTCCTTGGGCTCCCCCTCCCTCTTTTACATCCCTGCCTCCCGGCTGCCACAGCCACGTCTCAGACGCTGCTTCCTGATCCTCCAAGCACCTCTGACCCCATGGGTTCCTGCTCTGCCTAGGCAGCCAGAGGTACCAAGACGCACGTCCCAGACCTCAGGGATGTGCCACCCATGTCCACAGCACTTGTAGCATGCCTGGAAACAGCTCCATCCCCAGCACAGATTTTGCCATGTAGCTATTGAATCTGCAGCTGTCCAAGTGGTGGAGCTGGCTGTGACAGCGAATCCATCAAAATACATTAATGAATTACTTGGCCAGAGCCAGTCAGGGAGCATCGACATATTAGACAAATTTTTGCTTCTTCCTGCT
>NW_008236696.1:6410371-6437183 GCF_000691975.1 Corvus brachyrhynchos | reverse complement strand
GCTGAATATCACCTTGGTTTTGACTGTTTCTCCATTTTGTTTGGGCAAAAGAATAGCTAGAATTTCCCCCAGTAACCGCTGGGACTATTTCTTAAAACCCCAGATCCTTCTTGTTGCCACTTTATAACTATTCTGTTCTGAAATAATCTCTTCTTTCAAAGCTGTGACACTTTGGAGTGACAGGTGACAGCCACCCACCTCAGAAAATGCATCACAGGCAAGTTAAGGCAGGACAGCACCCAAAAGAGCAGTGAACAAGTTAGAGGGGAGGAGATAAAAGCAGGACAGGGACAAGATAGAACCTTTCATCCCCTGCATTCACCGAGACATTTGTCCCTTCTTCATTGAAGCAGACCTTCTCTGACCAGCAGCACCCACACCAAAGGACTGAGTCCAGCTCCTCCTGGATGGCGTGGATGAGGACAGCAGCTGAGTGGAGTGGGAGATATTTTCAGCCAGACTTTTGCCTCCAGGAACACTCAGCGTGTCCTGTGCTGGCTCCTCAACACCAAGGCAATGGCAAAATTAATGTCTGTGCTTCTGAAAGGGATTGAAACATTATAATGAAGAGGGGACACAGCTCTGCAAGGCACATTAGCAGCCATTCAGGGCTTCACTTGGCTCAGACGGTTATGAAATGGTGTGTATAACACCCGGGTCCTCTTGTGATGGGCATCCATCTATTGGGAGCGGGATGGAGATGTGAGAGAGCCTGGCATAATCTTACCTTAACTGTACCACACTGATCCTGTCTCCCCTTCACTCCCTTCCCCTAAAGCCATAGTGGGTTGAGGTATTTGGTTTCTCAAGAGCATGGAAAGATTGTGCTAGACCCACATCTCCCCTGATGTTGCACTGCTTTCCAACTCATGCAGAGATTACCTGATCTACCCCTAAAATTTACTGTCCTTCCAAGACTATGTTTGGCTGTTTGAAAGTACAAAAACATTTGTCTTGATCAAAACAGGAGAGGGGCCAATGCAGTTTTGTTTCCATCAGAGGAGCTGTCAAAGCTGTTCAGAGGAGGAGCACGATTTGAATCCAACTCACCCCGTTCATCTGACAACAGCATTGGGGCATAATAAAATCAGAAATTTGGTGGTCAGAGGGTCTGGCAGCTCCCACAACATCGTCCCCTGACGTCAGTGCCGAGTCCTTCCCCCATTCAGTGACACAAATAACCCACGCACCCCATTCCCCTGCTCCCAGTAAGTTCAAGCTGCAGAGATGCTGCAGACAAATGAGCTCCCCAGGAGGCTGGTTCAGTCACAACCAGCTCACACCTCCATGTCCCCAGACATTGAGACACATTCATTATCTATACTGCACTGTGGCAGAGGTGTCCAAAGGCAAGGCCTCCTGGCCTGAATCTGACAAAGTGTCCTCTGAGTTCTCCTTACTCACATTCTGGTTGCTGAGCTTCTGAAGTCAATCTCAGGCCACAGTTTTCAAGCTGTGTTCTATGATTATGAGGCATAAAACATCCTTTTTTTCTACTAAAAGCCTAGAGTAACAAGAATCTGTCTGAATCCAGATTCCAAAGCTTTGGAACAAATGCCCATTCTTGCAAACATCACAATAAAATTATGTGAGCAAGCAATACTTGAAATAACACCCAATTTATCTTCCTATTTCCCCTGTGTGATTATGGCTTTCATTTTGCTGGGGTAAAGAACCTTCAAAACAAATGAGTCAGTTTGATTTTTGTTTCATGGAGAAGTTCATTTCCTGGCTCCTTTGCTCACTTGCAACGTTCAGCTGACGGTCTGCAGTTCTCTGAAAAATTGAAAGACTTTTGAAACTTCGGGCTCTTGTGGGACAGGAGGGTGAGTTCCCAGAAACCACTTGCTACCTTCCCATCCTGCATGGCATTGCCGTGCCTGTGGTACCTGAAGAACAGGAGCACTGCCCTTCCACCTTTCCTTCCCAAAACCTTCCCACCACTGAACTCAACACTGACAGCCTCAAAGTCTAGCAAGATTTACCTGACACATTTAAAATGTAAATAGCAAATAAACCGCCTCAGCATCACACGGTGTGCTATGGGGTGGCAGTGGAGGCTTGCAAGCCCTTACTCCTGCTGTGTAACCCTGACCACTGCCAGGACACAGCCACAGAGCCTCATTTACCCACTGGAAATTAAAGAGGACAGAGTCTTTCACCTCATCCTGAGGAACACCCTTGCACCCTTGGTCTCAAGCTTCTTGATTTGCTTTTCAAGGTGACTGCACCCGGTGATGGAGCAGTCCAAGGACTGTGGAACCTCTCCCTTCTCCCGACCTTTGGCTATTTTCCTCCCTCCAATAGGTTTGTGCTGCAAACAGGAGCCTATTGCCCTTGCCAGGAGCTTAATCATATCTCAGAGCCAAAACTGGCACTGAGCACCACTTTCCACACCTGCAGGAGCAGCCCTCCATATCTCCAGCCAAGGAGGCACTTGAAAACCTCATTCTCCTCTCCCAAATCCTCAGCACTTCTTTTCACCTTTGCAGCAGCAACCACACTCTCACACAAAGTCTTGCCTGGTCCCACAAGGAGATGTGGCCAATTTTGCATTATAATGAATGTACGTACATAAAAGTTCTGATTCAAACACTTTCATTAGATTTAGTCACTGGCTCCCAAATACAAAATGATGGTGACACCAATTCCTCCTCAGCCTGAGTGACTAATTGTGACACAGAGGCAATTAGGCTTGGTTAAATGATCCATGTCCCTTCAAAATAATGGTCTGTCAGACTGCATTCGCCCAAAATAATCTGGGATTGACTTGATAATCAAAATATCTATTTCTTCAAAATTAATACAAACCCAGAGTTCCTTTTTTCTCTGCGGTGCAGCTGCAAAAGGAAAGGGCTTCCTCACTGTGCTTTGGGGGAGGGTGGGCCACACCAGGGAGGTGGGAACAGGCAGTAGAAGGCAAGATAAAACAGCTATCACAAACTACTTGCTGCAGGCAGAATATAGCTGGAATAGAGCTGGATAGACTGCTTTGGCCTTTAGAAAACCTTCGTCCAAAGTCTCCAGCACAAAAAAGAGCAAGAACGCAGGAAGATGGAACAGGCAGGCATCTCTGGTCACCTCCACCAGACTGTTACAGAGCCCCCAAGCCACCAACATGAGCTTTGCTGGTTGCAGCAAACTCCATTTCTGGGAGTTTCCCTCTAAAGAAGGCCTGCAAATAAAAAAACTGTGGCCCATGAGGTGATCCTGCAAAATCCAGAGCCCCTTCAGTCCTGGTAAGTGCATGGGACACCTCATGGAAACATCTTGCAGAGAATACAGTGCTGACAGGGACTGTGTGACACTGCCTGCCTTGGGAACAGGGACACTCAGGAGGTGGGAGCAGAGTCTCTCCAGGATTCAGACAGCAAATTCCAGAGCAACCTGCACTTCCTCATCCAATATCCTAACCCAGAGTTAATAAGGACCAACCCTCAAGTTTGTTACCTGTCAGCCTCCACAGGGAGCTCTTACTAATTAAGTATAGTGGGTTCATTGGAAGAACCCACACAGACCTCCCTAAGAAGCAAGCCCCAGGAATGAGCTTCCCCCTATCCCTGTGATCCCACACCATCCCATAAGACAGTTTTTTAGCACACCCACCAGAGGGGAGGCACCCACCTCCACAGGACCCCAGTGAAGGATGTCCTGGCAGTTTAACTACGTTCAGCATCGCCCCCAAATTGTGCCAGTGCAATTTCCATCTGCTCTGCACAGCTCACTGCACCCAGCTCTGGAAAGAGAATGACAAAGTAATTACCCATGTTAATGGAAGCAAATATTCCATCCTTCCTGTTTTACTCCCCCTCCCCACCCCCGAGGGCCAATGGCAGAAGGTGCCACAGAGCCATCTAAGCACAGCTTTTAACTTGTCTGCATCTGCATCCCACTTGCTCACACCTAGTCTTCCACAGACAGCAGAGACATGAGGGTGGCTTTTCAGGGACTTTCCCAAGTGGATTCTCAAGTCTGATGCTGTTGAGTTCACCCCTTGGAGACAACAATTTAAGTCTTTCTCTTCCACCTTTCATTGAACTGAAGAGGAATTTAACATCTTTGAGACTATCAACTGGCTAAAGGTGCCTGGTGCTGGGGTGAGAGACAGGAGGCCAAGCCCCTTATCTCATTCCTGGGACATGAAGCTGGAAATGAGAGATTTCACACTCAGAGCAAATTACCACCTGGGAGGTAAAAAGAGTCACTGCTTCCTCCTGAAACATTGCTCCATCCCACACAACTTCCTCCTCCACACAACTGCTTAAATCAGTGTGGACTGAGGACTGATGTCCCAGGGGAGACTGACCCTTATGTTTGTGTGCTGGATGAGCCTTTGCCAGCAGCAGAAGATGGGGGAGGGACCCCTGAAGTCTTTGTGATGTTGTGCATGTGACAGAAGGGAGTCAGACCTGATCATGCCACAGGTCTCCAACTCCTGTTCTTTACAGTGAACTCAGCAGCACAGTCAGTAATGCACAGAAATAGCAACTTACTACTGGGAGAGATTTTTCACCAAACTGTTATTTCATCTGTGACTGTCTGGGCTGATCTGCAAATTATGAGTGTAAAATACCTCTGAAGAGATGTGGGAATAGAAACAGTTCTCCACTCTAAAACTAAAACTCACTGACCTTTAACGGGATAGTGGGTTATTCATGCTAGTGCTCATAGCATATTATAATCACTCTCCCCCAGCATCCCTTCCATGTCACAAGGAGATTAGTTACTTGTATTCCTCATTTTTCTATGAAGAAAATTGGCCTATTACTTCTGCTTTAACTAAGCCTCTCTGCTCCACAGGTACTAGCAGCTTTAGTTCTTAGGCTAAATGGATCAACATTCCCACTTCAGCTCAGGATGGTTGCTTTCAATTTATTCCTAACTCCAAGGCTTCCTTGTGACACACAGTGACTCAGCCAGGCCTCCTAGCTTTGGGTCTCCAGCTCCTGACACCCTGGGGCTCCTACAAGTTCCCAGACTTCTGCAAGGAGAATAACCACAGCTCCAAGCACAAATGGAGGTGGGCAGGAAGGTGTTAAATCGGGAGCTGCACTAGCTCTCCCCCTCCTGCAGTGGAGACTTCATCCTTTATTTATGGGCCAGCCTTCTCTGGATACAAGACACTTAAATTTTTCAGCAAGGTCTATGTCCCATCACCCAGGGCAGTTTAAATTTTCACTCATCATGCACAGACATCGGCGCAGGCATCAGCAGGGGGATAGTAATTACAGCAGGAAAAGGATGAAAATAAGAGTCAGTTTTGCAATGATTATCCCCTAAGTAAAATGGAATGATGTATATTTTACAGGCTGAAAATGATCAGCCTGTTGCACTCAGCCCAGCCTGAACGCAGCAGAGCAGAGACTTTAAAGGAGCTCCTCACTAAGGTGTTGTCTCAGCCAAAGGACATCGCTGCTGGAATCACACACTGAACGTGAGAAAGCCCCGGGGAGGGGGAGCACTCAGCTGGTTGTGAGCAGGATGTGACCAACAACGTCTGATTCCTCACCCAAAGGCAGCCCGAGCACAGAAAGTTGTTTGGCACAGCAGTCTCCAAACAGAGCTGTAACATGGGATGCTCCCACATAGGGCGCTGACATCTAACTCTTAAGGGCTCAGATTTTCAAAGACTTGTGAAAACCCAGCTCTGAGACAGCAAGAGAGTTGTTGCAGTCCACAGGAAGTCCTCGGGCTTGCTGTCTCCTGTCACCAGCCACACCAAGAGCAGAAGCCACCGCTGCCCCAGCTGCCAAGAGAGATGCTTGTAGCCAGACCATGTCTGATCATTAGGCACGCTCAGACAGATTCTGGCTTTATGTGTCAGAAAAGGTTCAGGCTCCCAGCAGAAGCTCCTGGGCAATTTTCACAGCTCAATACAACAATTTGCTCATGGATAATGTAACGGGAGAGAGAAGCAATGCTGTCTGAGTGCTGCAGAGGAGAGCTGGCCATTGCCTTGCCATCAAGTCATCACTCCACGGTCATTTTCCCAGATTTGATTTAAGTGGCTGTTACTGCTGGGGGAGAAGAGGCAGACTCTCTGAGCTGCACAAGGACACGTGTCCAGCCAGAAGGGAGGGGAGAGAGCACAAGGGTTCCAATTCCCACACACAGAGCGGGGCTGCTGCAAGGATAGAAGTTGAACTCCCACATCACAACCCCCCACCTGGGAAAGCCCGGCTGCTTTTGCTTCCATTCACAGCCACCTACTCCCATCCAATGGAGCTGCACATTTGCCTCCTTCCCATCTCTTCTGGACACTGTCCCACGTTAGAGGCCTGCAAAAGTTATGGACTCCCTAATAGCACAGCCCAGAGGAGTCCTAGACAGAAGCTTCTGCTCACAGGCCACCATAGCAGAGGGAAAGGGGATGCCCCTGGGAACCCCACTTGGCACTTCTGGAAGTGGAGGCAAAAACACTGTTTTTCTTTCATGCACTGGAAGCCCTCTAATTGAGCTAAACTGTTTCTATGAGAAGAATGTAATTAAAAGTGAATGGCTCCAAGTCTTTTATTACCATGAATATTAAATAAAGATAAACACTACATCAATAATAATTTAAAAAGAAACAGAAAATGAAAGGCAGGACTTGAACCCAGCTGACACTTCAGCATTTTACAGATGAAATTACACAACCAGGGGGTGAAAAAAAGACTCCAAAAACCAATCAAACAGAAAAACCACAAAACATTTATGACCTTGGCATAAAACAGATGGGACAGGCTGGAAGTGACAGCCGCCCTATGCTGTACCCTCCTTCATTACCCTGTCCCCAGAGTTAGTTGCTTCAGAGGAAGGTACAGGACATTCCCAGGCTGACAGTTCCAGCACTAAGTGGTCCAGGAGCTGGGATTCAGCTCAGCTTTGCTCACAGTGCTGGTGCACAAGTGTGTGCTGGAGTCACTCTACAGATGCACAGTCCAAACTGGATGCTCTTATTGTCTATACCAGCAGCTCCAGTGCTGCTATGGGGTGATCCAAACCCTTCCGGGGCAAAAACTCCTCCCCTCACAGTCCTCTAATGTGTTCAAGATTTTTCTCACTTGGAAATGGATCTAAAGTCACATTTTCCATCCAGCTTCTTCTTCTCCATCCCTGCTCACACATTTTGCTTCTCTTTTCAGCACTTCCCCAGGACTGATGAGACACGAAGCACATCTCACCACCAGCACCTGCTGCAGGCAGCTGGATGGTTTCTCAGTCTCTTGTTAAGGCTGCTGGAGTCTCATCAGTGGCCTGACTGTGTGGGTTTGGTATCTTTACTACTGTTTATAGCATGCTAGCACACAGAATCTTCACCCACCTACGCCAGCTGTAGACACAGCTTATCCCCTGCACATTGTACCCTCTGGCCTCCAGCCATCACAGACTGGCTTTCCCCAGGGAACCCAGACTGCGAGCTGAACAAATGTTTGTGAGTCCCAGCTCAGCCCCCACAAGTACTAAAAGACACCATTAAGGAAAAATCGGACATAGCTGGCTTGGAGGGAAGTCCTCCTTGGCAAGCCAAGGCTACATCCTTCTCCTGTACAAGGTCACAGGTGCCCTCACCCTCATCACCAGGTTTCCTAAGGACCAGGCACACCACACCTCACCCAAACTGCTTCCCTCCACTTCCTGAGCAGCTTCTCACACCCCTGTGTGCCCCAAGCCTGATGGAAACAGCAGAGGAGGGAGACAGAGCAAAGGAATCATGGGGAAAGAAAGTCTTCCCGAGGTTCAGGATACCAACATGGTGCCCAGCTGCTCCGTAGCTATTTATGCGGTTTCTAACTGGTCTGAAGGCAAAACCAGTGCACCTGTGTCAGACCAGTGAGCACCATTAACCCCCCTCTTCCAGCCATGCTCAGCACCCTGCTCTGAGATGGGAGCACAGTCCCGAGCCATGCCCTGAGGCTGCAGAGCTTTCCGTGAGGTGTAAAACTGATGTTTACATTTCTTCTGCCTGTAAGGAAGGGCACAGTGTGTCTGGGCCACTGCCTGATGGTGTCTCAGACAGACACTGGCTTCAGGCTTCTTCCTGCCTCAGTCTACCCCTGCCTCTCCCCTGCCCCAGTACCCTGCTCTGGGTACCTGTCCTCTGCCCCAGAAGTGGCCACGTCGTGACAGCAACTGAAATCACCTGTGTGCAATCTATTTGTGACACTAAAAATGTTCAATATCAATTTTTGTGCTCAAATACATCCCCAAAGAGCTCACTCGTGAATGAATAATGCAGAAATTGCTCTCCACAAATTCAGCCCAGGATACCATCCCTCTCTGCCCACTGCTGCCCCCAGGACTAACAACCTTCTGCTTTTCCCAAACCCATGGCTCATCATCAGCTGAATTTGTATGTCTTGGAGGGGTCGGCCAGGACATGAGTAAGAACCAAGATGTGATTTGAATGGCATTGTAAATGTGGTTGTCCATAAAAGCACAAGCCACAGCAGATTCTAAAGATAACTAACGGCCCATTGCTGGGTCTCATATATCCAGGTGAGTTGTTGAAACACCCTCCTCCCCCGGCACCCCTGTCTCCAGCTGTGTGATCCATAAGCTCTGTTCACCTCCAGCCAAGGAACACGTTATGCATTGCCTGCCACTCCGCACACCTCCGAACGACCCGGGGCGGGTGATTAACGGGTTGTAATGGGGGCAGAGCTGCTGCCTGTCGATAATCCTCCACAGCAAGACTCACAAAGCCCTCACGAAGAATGACTGCTCCCGAGCTGGTTCAGAGCAGTGCACAGAGGCAGGGAAACAGCTCACAGCCCTCTCCTGCATCCCTCAATCCCTGAGTCCTCCTCTACTCCCCTGTCTGCACATAGCCACGCGTTTCCAGTCTTCCTATCGCTGCTCCAAGGGATGGCCAGTGGAAGGGATAAATATCCGAACCTTCCTTGAGTGGGAGTGCCCGGAGGGCTGGGACAGCTGGCCCTTCAGTTAGCCACATGGAAGGCAGCAGTTTGGGAAGCACATTTACCAGTAAGTGGCACAATGACCTCAACATTTGTATTGTCATTGTGTCCAAAGGCTCAGCCCTGGACAGTCGTCCTCACCAAGAGAAATTGAGGTAGGTGACATCAGGCCTCTGCCATGGATGTCACACTGTGTGAGAGGTGCAAGGTACACACCCAGCTGTGGCTGTGGGGGGCTGGCGGTCTCCTCAGCAGTAACATGGTGTGCACCAGTGTCAAAGGACTTGTCTGAGACACCTTCTTCTTTTTGCAACATCCCCATACTCCTGCCTTGCCTTCCAGCCTTAGCAGCTCTTCAGCAACCCAGCTGCCATGTCCCACCCTATGGGAAATGGGAAGCAAGAGGGATGATTCCTGGAGTGACTGGAAGGCCCTGCAAAGATGTGGCTTTCCATGCTGGCAGCAGCAGTTTCCCCTTGTGGCCAGGAGGAAATGAGTCACTTGGCACAGATGTCTGTACGAGCTGCCTCACCACTGAACCAGCCCCAGCACCAGGGCTTTCCCATCGGTTTTGGCCTCACCAAGTCCAGAGGCACTGGATGGCACCACGACACTTCTCCATACACCAGACCTTCTTTGGGTCATTTTCTTTGCAGGCTGGGTTGCTTGAGAGAGCAAACACTATGAGGACAACATCACCAGCCTTAAAAATGCTTCCAACCAGAGGCACAGACAGGGCCTGAAGCATAAATTTGCATTGGTCATGGCACACATGGGCAGTGTCCCCAGCACCAGTGACACACAGCAGATTGCCAGCCTACCCCAGCTCCACCAAGGACCAAATGGCACCACCAGGAGTCACCATTCATGACAGATTGCTCCCCGGTCACCATCCTACCTGGTGGCACCACAACCTAGACCCCATGGAGCAGGTGGACCCAACACAACACTCTCAGGGATGGGATTGTTCATTGATGCAGCTAACAAAGACCTGCAGGTTTCCACATCCATCACATCCTCACCACCACCATGTCTAGAAGTAACTACAGCCATCCAGGAGAGAGGGCTTCCCCTTGGGGGAGCTTTGGTCCTGAGAAAAAACAGACACTCTGTGGCAGGAAGCTTTGGGTTCCCCAGGACATTGATTTTCAGGCTTCCCAAGAGGAGAAATAGGCTGCATTTAGGGTAGAGAGTTACACACCTGCAGCAGGGGCTGCAGACCTGAATGCTGGGAACCACGAGCTACAGGGAATTGCAGTGAGCCCTGGGCATGTGAGCAGGGGCTGGTGCTATCAGGACCAGCAATGACTCACATCATGGTCCAATACCCACCAGCCTCAGCGAGGTCAAGCTTTTGGAAGTGAAAAAAAGAGAAGGAAACAATGCTCTGAGATTTTTCTGTGCCTTTTTTTTCCTGGTGAAGCAAGGTCCTGCAGTCAAACTGTTGACTGAACTCAGTAAACTCATGTTATCTGTGCTTGGGAGCACAGCTCAGCCCCCTCCAGCGCCATGGATTTGTTATCATCCCCTGCCACCCACATAATCACTTCAGTCACACCACGCTCTGTCCCAATGCAATTTCACAGCTGCTCTGTCAGGGCAAAATCACAGTGATTTGGGCTTGTCTGAAAGCGCTACAACTGTGCGCCGCCTCTTAAGAGGACACTGGTTTGCACAGAGAGGGATTGGTTGTGGTGTGACCCTTAGAGGGTCCAGAGCTCCCCAGTGACTCACTTGTCACTAAGAAAAGTGCTTGGAGAGACAAAGGATGCTGAGTCTGGGAACCTGAGGATGGAAAACAGGGCCCTTCTCATGCCAAGTGCTCCCCTGGACTGGGGAGGGTGTGGGGCATCAGGCTATGAGTCAGGACCAGGTTTCAAAGCCTGTCCCTACCCCACATTTTCTTTGGATTGCTCAAAATAAATTTCAGAGGTCTTTTTCTCTCAAAGGTGTGGAAGAGATGCACTGCTGCTTGCTTCTGTGGGTACTAAGTGCCTCAACCCTTCACAAGTCCTGTGCCTGTCCTTTAACTGTGGTGTAGGCTCAGCCAAGCCTGTACCCCATCAGGTGGATGATGCCTCAGCACCTCAGCTCTCACACTCTCAAAAGCACTCATGGGCTTCCCTTCCAGTGGAATACAAAGGGGAGCAATGACAAAACGTCCATCAAAGTCAGGTCCAGCACACACGGTTACACAGCAGCACAAAGTCACAGCTCTGGCAGCTGTCAGGAGCCAGGCATGCAACAGCTGGGATCAGAGGAGAAGAGATATGTTTGACTTGGCCAATATATGACAAAACATCCTGATTTCTTTGGTTCTATTTCAGTGTTGCATGCATTTTTTTCCTCTTGCACCCTTTTGGGGTCACCCAAGCATCCCTCAGTTTCAGCAGAGAGGGGAATGGCTGGTTGCTGAAACAATCCTAATCTTCTCATGCCAGTCGTGAACACACTGTGATAGTCAGGGTGCCTCCTGTGACCTCACGGTGTGCATGTAGAGGCAGAGGACAGGGCTGAAAATGAGGAAAAGGGCTCAATATTTCCATCCACAGCACTATGGATCTGATTTTCTGTCACAGCCGAACAAAGCATCAATTTATTGAATAACCACTGGGCTGTGCTGAGAGTGCACTAGATTTTTTTGAGGTACCTTCCGGTGGATGCTGTGTGATACCTCAGCAGGTCATCTCTGCAAAGGGCTGTGGCATGAGCCTCTCTGCAGGGCAAGTGCCGGAGGAGGGCCAGCACAGCCCGGGGACGGGAGGGAAGTATCTGTCCCAAAAACCATCTCACCTCTACGTTTTCTCCCCATCCAGCCCCCAGGGCAGAATCACCCGTGGGAACTGCTGCCAGGAGCATTTTGAGAGCCCCCGGAGCGCAGCGCATCCCCGGGACCCCCGCGCCGCTCCGCGCCGCTGCCCCGCGAGCGCCCCGCGCAGAGCTTCCAGTGCCATCTAGTGGCACTCGGGGCCCCGGGGGACACACGGGCAGCGAGCCTTGCCCTGCCCACAGCCTCCGCACGCCGCCTCCCAGCCACTCTCCCCTCTTCTCCACAGAGACACCCTTTGCCATCACCCCACAGCCCTTTTTTCCCACCTTTGTGTAGCCTCCTCCCCCGACCTCCATTTTCCTTTTTTTCCCCACTGTTTTACCCTTGCCCCCTTTCCCATGCCCCTACATCCTCCCCTTCCTCCACGCCGGATCTGGGCTGTGGCCACCTCCCCCTGGGACTGTCACACGGTGCAGCAGGCTCCAAGGGCAGGGACTGCAAAGCCACTGAAGGACTCATCTCCCTCACAAAGCAGGGAGATGGCTTTGCAATGGGACAGTCTGCCCTATTCAGACTCCTGAGCGTCTCTGTTGTCACCTCCACGCCCTGTCCCCCCAGTAACATCCCCAAGGTGACTTTTGCTGCCTCCTGAGCACTGGAGCTGCAAGGACCAGCAGCAAGGATGCTGTGGGCCTCCCAGCAGCTCCCCAAGGGTGACTTCGGTGGGACCTTGTCCGTGGTAGGAACCACGAGGGGGCTCCAGGAACCCGTCAGAGGTGGAGGAGAAATGCCAGGAGCAGAACCTGCATCTCCTGCAGGATGGAAGAGAGATGCTAAGAGCAGAGCTCAGATCTCCTGGAGAATGAAGTCTTCTCTAGCACCCCGGGTGGAGGAGAGAAGAGGAGATGTCACAGCTCAGACCAGGAGCAGGATCTGCCAGCACTTTGGTCCCTGACACATACATCATCATGACAAGGAGTGGTGCACATGTTGCAGTGTGCCTAACACAGAGCCTGAGAGAGGCTGTGGTGTGGGCTGGCCTGACCCAGAGGGCAGCAGGGTCACAAACATTTGCAGGCTACGGGCTTTCAGTGTATGACGATTTACACCAGTTGTAGATTCACCCCACAGTCTTATTCCTGTGGGTCCACACTTATCCCTCACATCTGTTTTATCCCTAACTCCACTCAGTGTTGGAGAATTATTTCAAGGAGGTGAATTTGCCCCCCACATTAAAGAAATGCTTCAGACAACACTGCTGATCTCAGTCCTTGATGAGCATCATGGACAGGTAGAAGTAACTCCAGGAATGGCCTCTCTAAGCATGGGAGATATTGGTGAGAAAGCAGATCCAAGCCTGTTTGCTGATCTGTCACAGTCTAACTCCACTGTTCCACCAGCACCTGTAGAAGGAAACACTCCTTCCTAAAAACTCAGCATGCCCACTCCAGTCACTGCATGGTGAGAGCTCAGATAATATTTTTCAAGTGCCCCAGTAAGGTGGGACAAGGCTCCATACCCCTGGCATCACTGGTAGCTGAGAGGAAGCTGGATGTTTCAGGTAAAGAGCAGGTAACAGCACACATGAGACAAGGTGCCCCTCACCTGGCACCCTCCCTGGACAGCACCAGATCCTCCTCTGGTGACCTTTTTTTTGCCTTTACTCTTCACTGACACTTCACAAAGCCGTGTGAGTGGCCAGGCCTGGCTATGGTGAACCCTCCTCTCTAACAGATGGGAGTAACACTGGAGGAGGCATTGCAGCCAGAGCAGATCCTCATCTGCCTCCTCACCAGCAGACTCTGCAGCATAGGGTCTATATTGCTACAGAGAACAATCAGAGCTGATCTGCTGTAACCCAGGGAGGCAGTACAATTAGACAGGCCAGACCATTAGGGCTCCAACAGGACTCATTTGGAGACCTGAGTCCCTTACTAGAGGATTCAGCAATGCAGGTGTCGGGGCTGGAGTTTGGAGCATGAGGCAATGGGGATGCAGGAGGCTGCAGGTAATTTTAGGCACTTGGGTACAGCAGAATTGAAGTGGTGGCCATGCAGCCACTGCCTCTCGAGTTTCTTTAGGGGGCCACAATGTCTCAGGTAAGATTTGGCCAGGAAAAAACTGAGTCCTGAGCTGGTCAGCATGAGTTTTCAGGGAGATATGATTCTGCACACCAATGGCGTTGTGGGATGGGGACAAGCATGGGGTCAAGGAAAACCCCCAGGATTCAGCAACCTGGCAGGGAAATCAGCTCAGAGGGCTGCTGGTGGAATCTGCAGAGTCCTGCCTCTTGGGCATCATCTCCTGCCTTCCAGAGCCTACACAGTCAGCATGGATGCTCTAAGCCCATGCTGCATCCACCAACATGTTCCAAAACCATGCAGAGCTTCTGTTACCACTTTACATTTCCCAGCCTTGAAGCATAAACACTGACTTTAACCTGAGGTGATCTGTCTTGAAAGAAGCACCAGCAGGCAAAGAAAATCTCACTTCAGAATTAACATTGCCCCTGAATTAGAGAAGCCATTCCAAAAAGTTATAGAAGGCTGCCTTGATGGAAAAACGAATGCATGAAGGACCCACCCTGCAGAACAGGCAGGGAAAAAATAGATCACAGTGTATTCAGGGCTCAGACAAGACCACACTTGCCTTCAAAAATAAATCCTTGCATTTGACACATTGCTTACATATTAATTAGTTTGATCAGCTTGCCTGGGTGTGTTAGCATGAGTGAGAGCTCATGTCTGCTTAGTGATAAGCTGTTAAAACTTCCCAAATACAGCTACAAATTATGGCAGACTGAGATCTTCCCTGTACTCAGGGCCTTTCTCCTGTTTTTCTGGTGCTTTTCCACCCATATTTTTCTATTTTATTTCACTGTGTCTCTTAGGTACCATTTCTTTCTCAGTGCAAAATGAGAGACTCATGGGAACGAGAGAAGCAGCTTCTGCACGGGAAGCCAAGGAACCATAAACCCCCAAAACACAAAGACAAGAAATGGAAAAAGAAAATTCTACCTTTTTTTCACTCTGTCCCCTTCCCTCCCAGCTTCTCCAGGACTGCTGGAGGGGCAAAGCCCGTGCAGAGGCTGGAGGTACCATCGCCCCTTTAACAGCAGCGCCACAGCCTGACATCAGCGAGCTGTGGAGTCCGGGAGGGCTGGGAGCTGCTGCTCCAGGAGTGGTGCCAGCACATCCCTGTTTCCCTGCCTCTTCCCGGCTCTTGTTTTTGTGTGCCTTTTAACATGCCGCCTGTGTATCCGTGCCTGCCAGTGGATGTCTGCGGGGTTTACATTAACCAGCTCAAGCTGAAGTTGGTGAACAGCTATTAAAGTTTTGCTCCTCATGTGTCCAAGGCGATTTCTGAATGAGGGAGTCGCTTGCATCCTTTGGCGTCCTACATGCTATTATTCCTTTATTTGCAGCCCAGATAGATCTTCTTCCCACTTAGCTATGCAGACAGGGGAGTTTGGGTTGGTTTGTGCCTGGCACAGGGAGGGGAGATAAATCTCCTGTGGCTTGGCGGGGAGTGTTCATGTTTTTACCTGCTTCCTGAAAGGGAGGGAATCAGGCTCAAAACCGGGAACTTAAGTGTTTAAAGTTCTCACTCCTGAGCAGAGTCCACATCTAAAGCTGCTCTTTTGCCCTGGGACAAAATATTGAATCCGGCAGTTCCTCAGTTCTAGAGGAGGATGCAAATTAGGGCTTGATTTTATTTGGACTGTCACAACTCCAAAGTTTCTTGGAAGCCAGATCCCCATCCCAAACGCTGCTCAGCACTAAGCAGAGATGCTGAAAGCAATTCCCGAGCGCCGATCCCAGCGGCAGCACCGCCACTAAAGCTATTTATCCCCGCACAGGTTTTTTTTTCACACATTCTTGCCTTCTGTTTTTGCTGGAGCCTCAGACCCTATTGAGAGGCAAATTTTTGCCATCTGGCAAAGCAGGCAGTGAGGGGGGAAAAGAGAGAGAGAAAACACAATGTGCATGGGCATACACACACACACACAAAACTCTGGAGATTAGGGAAGACAAAAACTCCGCTGAATGCTGGAGCGCAGGGCAGCCCCGCGGCGGAGAGGAGGGAGAGGCGGGCGGGGAGGAGGGCTCGGATGCGGGCAGGTCTGCCTGCCTGCCTGCTGCCTGCCTGGATGTGGGGAACGGCTGCAGGCACGGGAAGGCGTGACCTGCATGGAAAATGCCAGACAGCTCCAGACGCACACACACATAGGCGCACACACGCTCGCAAATCTCCGGACAGAGATAAGGCGGACAGCGGAGCGCTGGGGAAGAGGCAAAGCCGTCCCCCGCGAGCGAGCCATCAATCCTCCGCACCAAACCCGCCGGGAAACTCTCCCAGCAGCAAAATGAGGTGAGTACCTCCGCGACGGGCTGACCCCGGGCTCCTGCACCCCGTGGTCTCAGGGCACGGCCGAGCAAGGGGGGCCGTCCTGCTGAGGAAGGTTTCTCGATGATGACCGCGGCTCCAGTTCCCGTATCCGTGAGCGAATAAGGCGTTGCTCATGCCCCGGCTTCGTGCCGCAGCCCAGCTTGCACGCCGGCATCCCGGCAAAGGCAAAGGGACATCCTGGCGTGGGCACCGCTCTCCCACGGCCGAGGGGAAAAGGTGCGAGCGAGGACGGACCTGCTGCACGGGCTTCAGGTTTCTGTGCACGCCACGGTCATTTATCACTTTCACATGAGGTTAAGACTTTCCTGTCGTGGGGAAGAAGTTTGACGCTGTTTTGCCTCCCCCGCTTAGGGGAAAGCAGAGCCACACAAGAAAACAGCCTGTTGAAATGGAGGAGGTGATGCCCATTTACACCAGCTCAGCATCCAGCCCCATGTATGTACTGTGACCAGAGGAGTAACAGTTTTTCCCTTCACACATTTTTGTGGTTTCAGAAAAGCTGTCAGAAAAGGGCATGTTCAACCTCACTCTGCTTGAAAGAAAAATCAACCCAAATTTCTCAGCTCCCATTTACTATTCTTTGTAATGAAGAGCTGAGAAAAGTGATGGCGCTACACAAATGAACCCCAGAAATTTTCTGCCCTGGTTTTGAAGGAACACAGACAGGTTAAAAATAATTCACTAATGCAGCTTCAATTTCCTCACCAGAATATCTAAATCAAGCCCTGATTTTGAAATCAGGTGTACGTGTGTGTGTGAGTAGTTCCAATGTCTGTTGTACACACCTACAAGCCTTTGCCAGGCCTTAGTGCCTATTTTAGAAATTTTCATCTCTAATGGCTCTTATTTCCTGCACGTTTCTTTTCCTTTGTATGCTCTGCTATGTGTAAAGAGCCTGAGGTCTGCTCCTCTTTCTGGGTCCTGTGCAATAGCACCGGCTTTTGTGTTCACACCTCCAGCACGGGTGGTGTTCTCTCCTTGCACAGAGTCTATGCTCCCTTTCATGTCAAATGAAGCTCGAGGCTGGTGGGAAGTCAGCTGGACCACCACAGATTAACCTGTTCTCTCTGGGATAAACAAGTTGGTAACAAGCTGGGACAAACTCTTCAGGCCGAGATTTTTTAAAAGATTGGTTTGATGACAAAACTCCTCTATGGATCTCAGCCCTTGTGTGCTTCTCCATTTGGAGTGAAAAAAAAGAGAAGAGAAAGAGGAATAAAAATGAAAGAAAAGACAAGACAAGACAAGACAAGACAAGAAAAGAGAAAAAAGAGGAAAGAAAGTAGAGTGTAACATGGTGGGTTGCACTGCTGGGGCCTGGTTCCATCCTTGCCCAGCTGCAAAGATGTGTGCTGTTTATTGAGAGTTAATAATCCCGATTTGGCAGGATGAGGCTAAGCAGTACTAATAATAATAATGATACTTAGCAGTTATTGCCATGATGTTTTCATTAAACCAATTTAGAAAGCATCATTATTTTATTAAGCATCCTTATGTTTATTTTTCCATTAAATGAAGATTTGCCCACCAGAGCTCCAGTAGTTAACGGATGGGCTGCCAATGGCTGCTGCTCCCAGAAGCATGGGAAACACTGAGCTCCTGATGGCACTTCAAGCTGGCTGGGGGCTGTGGAGGTGCCTTTGCATCACATGTGGCACCTGTGGCACCCACCTCTCAAAGGGCCTTTCCCCTCATGGGAGCCACATGCAGCTCCCACCTCCACCTCCCAGGGGCTGCTCATGGTGCCACGGTGCTGCACCTCCTCTCGCAGGATCCACTTGGGAAAGGAGATGAGCCTTCAACAGGTGCTGTCGCTGCCAGAATTTCATTTCATCTCCTCACATGTGTGTTCCAGGTACCCCCTGGCCTGGCCCTTCTGTGCCTTGCTGCTCTGCGTGGCAGATGCCGTGGAGCTGACAGACATGTTTGGGGAGATCCAGTCTCCCAACTTCCCCGACTCCTATCCCAGCGACTCGGAAATGACATGGAACATCTCTGTGCCTGATGGATTTAAAATCAAGCTGTACTTCATGCATTTTGACTTGGAGTCATCCTACCTCTGTGAATACGACTATGTGAAGGTGAGCTGTGAGATCTCAGGGCAGATGGTGGGGTAGACAGCAGAGCTGCTTGGCCAGCTGAGAAAGGGTAGTGCTGGAAAAGCTGGAGACAAGACAGTTTTCCCTCTTTTATTGGGCTCAGGAGTTGTCAGTCCAGTGGACCACAGGGAGAACACAGGTAAGCTGGCAGCATCCATTGGACTTACAGTGAGTGGGACACCAGAGTCAGAGCTTACCCACAGAGGAACAGATTTCTGAAACTGTTTCAGCTCCTAATTCTTACTGCACCCAATGGGATTTTCACACCTATGGGCTGATAAAACACCTGTGGCTAAACACCAGCCTGTGCCACTCTGATGCCAGCAAGGAGGGCCCCTGAGCTGGGCACACTTTGTCAGGCCATGGCTGTGGGTGCCTCTTGCAGCCAGCCTGCATTCCTGGCCATGCCTTGTAGGCTCTTGGGACACCCTGTCCAGCCCCACAGGAAGCAAAAGGGAAAGGTTAGACCTGAGCTTGAGGCTGCTGTGCAGGTTTCCAGGGAGCTGTCATGGCTAAAACCTCCAAATATTTCAGTCTGCTTCACTCCTGGGCAGTAACCCACCCAGAACTGTGGTGGCCACACACTGCAGTGCCACAGACCAGCCTTGCCTTTGCACCACAGATTTCTCCAAGCAGGGCTCTCCTTCACATCCAGGACAAGGGGGGCTCTCCACATCTTTGAAAATGGTTAAGTGTGGTGCTTCTGGCAGACCAGCAGCAGCAAGCAGATGCTTTTTAGGGTTGCCTGGCTGAACATACCTTACACCATCACCCAGCAGAAGCTCCACCCTCCCCCTCCTCACAGAGGCAGGTGGAGCTTGCTCCCAGGTCTGCAACCACAGAACTTGGCCCTGGTGCTAGTTGCCAGATAATTGAAATTATTTTTTTATTCTTGCCCTAAGGAAACAAAGCAAACATTTGTGTGTTTTTTCCTCCAGGATCTGTTGCTCCCTGCTTTAATTTCCCCTTTGTGCTGGCACTTACTCTGCTACTAACAGCTCTCACTGAGGTTTGATTAGTTCTTTCTGCTTCTCCTGGATCTTCTCCAAGCACAAGGGCCAGGGACATATATAGAGATATATTGCTTTAAAACCCCAATAAGCTCAAGGAACAGATTTCTTGGAAACTTTCCCCATTCCAAGCTTTACCCCTCCTCCCGCCTTCATCCCCTGCTCTTTTTCCCTTTTTCATAAGGCTCCCTGTTATTTGGCCACGGTGCCAACTTGGCACCACAGTTCTCCCTGCCGCTGGATTTCCATAAGAAGGCGGTATTTTTCACAGGGATTTAGATCTCAGCTGTATAAATTTGCTCAGGGCTTGCGGAGCCTCCGCCACAGAATTACATTTGAGGAGTGATGAAAATGGATGGATTACGGGAGATCCAGAGGTTACTCTTCTGGGTAAGGGTGCAATCTTGATGCTACTAAACCACTGGCTTAGAAAACATTAAGGACAGCAGTGAATGACTCTGTGGCTATTTTCCTCCTTGGGTTTGTGTGTCCAGCTCTGTCTGCACCAGTACAAGGTGTAAAAACAGTATCAGCCCACTCTTTGACACAGGCCACAGTGCATGGCTATAGAATGTGACTACAGACCTGGTACATACAGGTGATTCTCTGTAATATTCTGCTGGTCCCAGTGAGGAAGCTCAGAAACACAGGCAGATCTCTGTGTTCCACAGTGCTCAATGGATTCCCCATCTATGAATTTGTACCATTGCTTTCTGAGCTCATGGGTAACTTTAAACTCTGCAACACCACATGCCAGAGAGTTGCACAGGTTAAATATATGGTTATATGCCTCTGTGTGTGAGAAGAAACACCTTCTTGCTTGTTCAGGGTCTTCATCATCTTGACTGCCATAAGAAGGTTAAAAAGGGGCTGAGCAGGTGGGGACTCAGCTCAGGACAGGCAAAAAGCCCCTGTGCCCTGGTCTTTGCTTCCCTTGCTCCTTGGCTGCCCACACACCGGAGCTCCAAAGCAGTGTAGAAGCTCATCCCAAGTGGCAAGCTCAGGGTGATCCGAGCTGTAAACTGGCATAGACCTCTGCCTTCGGGGTGGTCTGCAGAAGGGAACAGTTTCCAGAGCTCTGAAACAATGGCTAATTAAAACAATAGCTGTTTATTTATATATGTGCACATGCACGCGTGCGCGTGTGTATATATATAAAAAGAACGTGGCTCCTAAAGAAATGCTCACAGGATGGGAGGCTTGTTTGTGCAAATGGAGATGGCAGAGACCGGGAGTGGCACTTCAGTAAGTAAGAGAGCCAGGAGGAATGGGAGGAACAGCCATCCCCAAAATACCCACCTGGAGAAGCCTCCCATGCAGGTAGAAAACACCAGTCACATGCTGGGAAGCCAAACTCTGGCCCTCAGCACGTTGGATACAGCCTCTCCTCAGGTTTTGCATGGCTCCTCTCAGCCACCTGCCAGGTTCGTGGGAACAGGGATGGAGCAGCCATCCACCCTGGGCTTACAGCTCCTGCCCTCTGTCATGCTGCTCAGCAGGCTCTGCCCAGCTCATCACCGCCCACAGGGAACTGATTTGGGGGTTCCTCATTTGCAGAGGGTCTCACCATGATTTGACCCCCTTTCTGGGATCACCCAGCCATGAACACTTTGGCACACAAGTCTCCAGCACTGGCCCAGGACATCCCAAAAGCCACAGCCCTGACCAGGAAATCAGGTTAAGTGACTCGAATAGTGTCACTGAGGAGCACTGTAGCAGAGGCAGGGAGATGGGTGATGCAATCCTGGCTTCTGAGGGACCTTCATGAGTAAATCCCCAAGTTTATTAGAGGAATCTGAGCCTGGGGACCTGTTAATGAGGTTTTGCACATCGCTCAGTCAAGCCCTGGAATGAAATCAGCCCCCAAGAGCTTGGCAGCCATCTACAGCAGCTCCTTCACTGGAATGAAGATGGGGGGACACCCTGACAGTGATTGATGAGGCACTGGAGGGGGACATGCAGGACCAGGGAACAAGCTTGGTTTTTCATTCAGGGCAGTGCATGCCCAGTCTGAGGCTGCAAGAAGGGTGCACAGGACCCATGTACACCTTCCTGTGCTTAAACGAGGGAGAAAAAGCACAAATCAAGGTCTGGCATGAGCTGTGGGTTCAGGAGGAGAGCATCCTCTTTTGGTCTTGCCAGCCAGCCCCAGCCAGGGGGTCATTCATTCCCTGGGAGCGTGGGGTCCCAAAAGGAGCACTGAACCCCAGGAGGCAGCTGGAAGGAAGGGAGAGCTCAGGACTTTTCTGCTTGTCTGTCCCCTCCTGGTAGCTCTGTGCAGAGGTCTCTGGTGGCACTGGCCATTCCCCTGTGCCACTGGGGACCAGCTACCCCCAGTGCAGGGAAAGGAGTAGGACCAGTCATGGGAGCAAGTCAGCAGCTCTTGCAGGACCCCAGCATCCTGCCTGGGTCTCTTTTCACCCGCAGCCCCTCCAAGGAACAGGCCTTGCCCAGAAATAGGACATGTGGGTGCAGCTGCCATGCGGGAGGACACAGTCTCTGGACACCAAGCTAAATCCACAGGACAGAAAACCAGCCACCCTCCTTTGTCCCCCATGGCAGGGCTGCCACGTGTGTTCCCGCGGAAATTCAGGGCAATTTCATGTTTGCATATGAAAGGACCCGTGATGTATCTTGGGGAGAGGATCTCCAGGAGACTTAGATAGAGGCTTTTGCAGGGGCTGTCGCTGCTTCATTCCCAACAGTGAGTAGCAGCAGCATTGGGGGGAAAAAAAGCCCCGTTGCTCTGGGTGTTGCCTTTTGCCACGCTCTGCGGGGCCGCTCGGCGGGGGCCACTTCATGCCCTGCCCTGGCTCTGAGCATCTCCTGCCCATGTCATGTTCCCAGTGTCTTCAGCCCAGCACTGCGATTTCTCTGCCTAATGAGCCATTTATATATATTACAACTGGTATGTTTGGCCTTCACGAGTCCAATTAGTGCATTCCTGGAGGGCTGGAGAGGGGGGGCGGGTGGCGGCTGTGTTTCCGTATTGCCGACTGCCTGCTCCTCTCCGGCAGCAGACACCAAGCTGCCGGGCCAAATCCCTCTCGGTGTTTCTGGCATTTCGTTAACCCCATGGCTGCAGGAGGCACCTCCGGAACATCAGTGCATCCCCAGCAGCCCATGCCCTGGGGCAGCCCTTTTTTCCTGCCAGCCAGGGCATCCCAGCTCCTGCCCCGAAGGGCGGAAATCAGGGTGGGGCAGAGAGGGGCCCCACAGCCTGGGACACCCGTTCGCCACAGCACCAGCCAAAATGCAGAGGGACAGGGCAACAGTCAGGGAGGAACTCCAATCTGCCTCCATCCAGAAGGGCAGAAGTCATAATCAGGGACTGAGGATACAAGAAGAAACAGAGAAGACAGCAGGAGACACTGGCAAGGATAAATTTAAGGCACAAGGGTGTCACTATATTTTATTTTTCAAAGGAGGATTCTTTCAGCGTATTTTTATAGGGAATTTCTCTGTGGCAATTGATATTTCCCTCAGGGACACATCTTCTCTAGTGAAAACGTCGACATCGTGACCCGAGAGGGAGAAACTCCAAACAAACAACCAGGATTTAATTACCAGCCTGCTCGCTGGATGTAAATGATCTACAAAAAAGTATACAGTCCCCAGCAGAAGCAGCAAATATTAACCAGGGATGATGACCTCTCTGTTTAGTTTACTGCTGAAGGGCTGCCTCTGCTCCCTGTGGCTCGGGGCATGGGACCCGTCTCAGATAAGGGGCTGTGATACCTCCAGTGAGGAAAGCACAGCTCTCCAGGGCCCCATCCTGCTGCTCCCGGGCTGTATCCAGGGATGCTGGGGGCAGCGTTGGGGCTGGCCCCATGGCTGGAGCATCCTCGAGATGAGACACAGGGCACCGGGAAGACTTTCCCGCACTTCAGGAATGCTGTGCTCCAGGTCCTGCGCTCTCTGGGGCTGAGGAAGAGCGATGGGAGCTCACACGGTGGCTGCTGAGTCCTGGCAGAGGTGACAGCCACCAGCCCCACACAGAGCAGCTGGCTGGAAATTCCTCCTTCCCACAGATTTCCTTAAGAAAAAGCATTTTCTGTGGAAGAGGCTGTGTCCTGTGTGCTGGCATGGCCAAGTCTGAACGACAGGGCTGAAATGCCTTTTTCCTTCACTTTTGGTGATGGCACTCCTGTTTTTCAGTCTGAAACAGTATTTCATCTCAAAACAATCTTTCAGATTTAAAAGCAATTCTAAAGCACCACAGTATATTTCAAACGGATTGAAACCAGATGGAGCACAAATTACTTGTTTTCTTTTTTTGCCCCAGAATGCTGTTACAAAAAATAAAAAAATTCAATTGGGTTTTTGTCCCCAAAGCAGGGTGCGTGTTTTTTCTTGAAATTCCCAAAATTTATCATCGGAAAGTGTCTCTCTTTTCTGGCCAGCTCCAGCTTGTATGAGAGGATGGAAAATATCTGGAGGCAATGTCAAGGCATGCTGAGTTGCCATTTCCATGTTGGCTTTCCCTGGTGTGAACGAGTTTCCGCCTGTTTGTTCAGCTCTGGGAAATTTCCCTTTCAGCCCCAGACCCTCCCCAGCAGGCACATCCTGAGGGTCTCTAGGTGACAGGGATGGAGTCAGAGAAGGGTCTCACCTTGCTGAGGCCAAGCCAGCTGGGGACAGCATTCCAACACCTCCAGGACCCCATGGGCCCCGAGCAGATGACTGTTTTCCCCAGGCATGTGCTGGGGGGGTGCCGGGGGGCTGCAGACTTCATCACAGCCTCTATAGCGGTGGCTTGGCATGAGCAGTGGCAGGCTGGCTGGTGGTGTCCATCACATTCCTCTGCCGAGGCTTATTCATATTCAAATCCCCTGGGGCAAAGCAGGCAGGGTGCTGGGAACTGCCTGGGAGAGGTCGTGGTTGGGACAGGGGTTGGGATGGGATGTGTAGGAGAAGGAGATGGATCAATGCAGGAGAAAACGGTGAGGAAAAAGGAAAGGAGGAGGTTTCCAGGGAAAATTGGAAGTTTTCCTGCAGGGATTACAGTACTTTAAGGCACAGATAAGGCTGTGTTTTAAAGGGATGTACATAGAGAATACTGAGTATGCTGATACAAAAACGGGGCACCCTGGCACATCACTCCCCTTCCTCAGTCCTCGGGGTGTGTGGTCAGAGTCCCAGCAGTGCCTGGAACCACAGGTCTGGAGCCAGACAGAGAGCCTGGGTGGCAGGGACAGGACCAAGCTTGTCCAAAGGCAGCCCAGGGGACAGAAACAAATTACAGCTGCTGCTTTGAGCTGATGCAAAACCAATAGGCTGGGACTCCTCTAGGCTCCTCACGCAGATGCTGCTATGTGGATCAGTGAGCCATGGGAAGAGGTGAGGGGAAGCATCTCAGGTACCAACAGCTCTGACTGGGAATGACACAGCTCAGGGCCAATTTTCACACCCCTTCTTCTGCACCACCTCCCCATGTCCCTACCCACCTCCCAAATGGGCTCCTACCCTGCATCCTCCCCTTACACCCCCCAGCTCTTCCCTACATCCTGGATGCTACCTGCTCTCAGCATCTGCTTCAGAGGTGCCTCCAGGCAGAGCAGGCAGACCTGAGTCCCTGTGCCCCAAGGAGACACTGGTGAGTCCTGACAGGGGACAGGCTGGGCAAGCACAGGCAGAGGTGTGAGCTCCTGGATACAGAGGATGATTCCAGTCCCAGCCTGACCACCCCAGGGAACACACAGCAGGCTCTCTGGGCTCACCCCTTCTTTCTGCTAACAGATTGAAACTGAGGACCAGGAGCTGGCAACCTTCTGTGGCAGGGAGACGACGGACACAGAGCAGGCTCCAGGACAGCAAGTGATCCTGTCCCCAGGGCCCTATATGGGGCTCACCTTCAGGTCTGACTTCTCCAATGAGGAACGCTTCACCGGCTTCGATGCCCATTACACCGCCGTGGGTGAGCAGCATCTGAGCCTGCAGGGCCAGCCTGTAGGACAGGGTAGCAAACTTGTAACGATCACAGTCCAGGTCAGCCTTGGGTTCCCTGGCAAAAGAAGAACTCCTGTGCAGCCCTTGGGCCATGTGGGACTCACTGGGTGCTCATGTGACCCACCACATAGGATAACAGATTTCTCAGTGTAGTGGCAAATGTCCCCACGGGAAGTGACGTGTGGAGAGCTGCAGGGTGACCTGCCTTCCTTGTTATCTCCGTTCTAGATGTGGATGAGTGCCTGGAGAAGAGTGATGAGGAGTTGGCTTGTGACCACTACTGCCACAACTACATTGGCGGGTACTACTGCTCCTGCAGGTTCGGCTACATCCTCCACTCCGACAACAGGACTTGCAAAGGTACCACAGGCACAGCCCAGACACAGGGATGGGCACACAGAGGGTCCCTGGGTAATCTCTGAAAAGGGCCTACCAAACACAAGCAAAACAGCCCTTTTTTGCTCCCAGGAGGGATGAGGTGCCTCTTCCCCTAGAAATCAGTAGTCTGGGACTCCTTCTCCCAGGGGCTGTGCTCCTCAGCTAAGCTCTAGAGACCTCCTCAAGTCAGAGAAATTAAAAGGTTTAGTCCCTGCTCTGAATCTGTATCGTAGATTAGCTGGGACTAGCCCTCAGCCCAGGGCTTCTGTGCCATGGGCATATTTGGAAGTTGGCTGTGTGAGATTCTCCTTCCATGGACACATATTTGGGATCCACGCACCAATATGTGGAATCCATGGATCACCTAACAGACCCCACTCCACTGGGAGGATTCCTGAGTATGGTCAGGGCTGGAACATGACTGCCAGGGCCCTGACAGAGCCATGGCTGTGTTTCAGTGGAGTGCAGTGACAACCTCTACACCCAGAGGAATGGGGTGATCACCAGCGCCGACTTCCCCAGCCCCTACCCCAAGAGCTCGGACTGCCTGTACCGGATTGAGCTGGAGGAGGGTTTCTTCATCACCCTGAACTTTGAGGACAGTTTTGATGTGGAAGACCACCCCGAAGTGACCTGTCCATATGACCACATCAAGGTGAGCTGGGCTCTGCACACTCCTCCTCTCTCACTCGCCTTTTGCGTCCCCAGTGCCCTGGTGATGGGATCAAAATCACCCCAGTCTAAACAGGGGTGATGGAATCAGCAGGAGCTCTGTGCTCTGTTGAACCCTGTGTCTTATCACATCTGCTTGGGACCCTTTTAGCCAACAGTGACCCTCTTTCTGTTTACATCCCCCCAACACATGGTGTTAGAACCCCACTGACCCCACTGCAGCCTCATCCTTTGCCCTCAGGGATCAAAGAGCCCTTTCAAACCACCCACTCATCTTTGCCTTGGCAGATCAAAGCAGGCCAAAAGGAGTTTGGACCTTTCTGTGGAGAAAAGTCCCCAGGACGCATTGAAACCCAAACCAACAGCGTGCAGATCCGCTTCCACAGTGACAACTCTGGAGAGAACAGGGGCTGGAAATTGTCATACACAGCAATTGGTAATTACTGCTGCTTTCCTCTGTTTGCTGGGCTTGGGAATGGGAAGGGCTTTATAAAGCCTGCAGGTGGACACCATGAGTTTGGTGGTCCATGACCCTGTCTCCAGAAAGGATCTGTTTCAGAAATCACAAGAGGAGAGACATAAAACTACACAGAGCCCTCCTTCCAAAGGGTTCTTTTTTCCCTA
>NW_008236696.1:6389427-6410068 GCF_000691975.1 Corvus brachyrhynchos | reverse complement strand
CTACAACAACTGGGCTCTGAAACAACACCACATTGCAAAGCAGAGCAATTTTGGGCAGGATAATTGCACAAGCTACTGTTATTAACTCCCAGATTTGTAATGCTCAAAGCCAGAGAATTACAGACTGAAGGAAAGACCTGGAGCCTCCATGCCTTCTAGAAGAGCCTGGCTGAGCCATGCCAGTGTAGACTAAGAGTAAAAGCAAGGCAGAGATGCTCAGGTTCTGCTATGTGGGCTGTGTGGAAGAGCTGGGACTTTGCATGTGCTCCATTTATTCCTCTGTTTATCTTCATTTGCTTTTTATTCGAAGGAAACCCATGCCCACTGGTGCAACCTCCAATCAATGGGAAAATTGAGCCTTCTCAAGCCAAGTACACCTTCAAAGACCAGGTTGTCATCAGCTGCAACACTGGATACAAAGTGCTGAAGGTAGGGATTGATGACATGGAGATGGGAATATGGGTAAGAAGAAGAGGATAGTTCCTCTGAAAGCCATTGCATCTCTGGGAGAGTGAACACAATCACACACCATCCTCACCCCCTTCCCAGGGGCAAGGAAAACACCTCCTGTGAGAGCCAACACCTTTCCTTTCCAAAGACACAGAGGAAAAGAGGAGATGGCACTTTTCTGAGCCACCCTCTCAGCATCCCTCCGGAGCCAGCAAGGTCATAGAATATCAGGCCCAGCACCTCTGCCAGAGAAAAAATCAGCAAAAGCCCTGAGGGAGCTGCCAGGGCTCTGCCTGCCCCCCATCTCAGTGGGCACTGTCTCAGCAGCCCTTCAGAGGCCAGTCTCCACTGACTGGGAGGTCCTCAGGGACTTGGGGACAGCTTCAGCGAGTCAAGAGGGGCAAGATTTTGGCAGGCTCTCTCTGGGAAACAGCTGAGAACCACAGGGAGCGTGGCTGACTCACAGGGTGGCTGTCTTCCCTCCAAGCCAGTAGCCCATTTTGACTTCCAGCACGGACTTATGTATTTCTCTGATCTCCTCCCAGTTCCATTCTTCACGCAGAGCTGCCTCCTTACCCATCCCATCATTTACAACAGGAATAAATTACTCCAGTTCTTTGGCTTTCAGCGTGCCACTGAGTTGCTGGCAACAAGAAAACTCCTGAAGTTTTTCATTATGATTTTATTGCAATTTTTAGCTAAAAAAGTCCTCTTCCAGGGGATGTTGGATATGACTTGACTAAATCACCAAGAAATTCCTTTTTTATTGAGAGATTTATTTCTTTGCCTTGAACATTGATAGGGTTTTTTTTCCTTTGGTACCTTCTGCACAGGATAACGTGGAAAGCGACTCCTTCCAGATCGAGTGTCTGAAGGACGGCACATGGAGTAACAAGATCCCTATCTGCAAAAGTAAGGACGCCCTTCCCTACCCTGCCAATGTCCTTTTCCTGCTAAAATCATTTCATGCTAGTGGGAGCTGCCCTGCCAGAGTGGAGTTCCTTACTCAGAGACATGAACCCAGCCAGAGAGGCTACGTAACCCTGCAAAGCTCTTTTGGCTTGTTCTTGGATAACATAACGGGGCTCAGGCCAAATGCCACAAGCAGGAGATCGGTGCTTTTATTTAGATTACTCATGTAACTTGATTTGTGAGCCACTTTGCTGTCTCCCTGTCAAAGAAAGAGTAAGCCTGACTCTTGAGAACTGCATCTGTCAGAAAAACCTGGGACAATGTGGGATAATCTAGTTCCTGGTCCAAATTTCCTTCCCAATGGAGGCTATTAAGATGCAGGGCATTAGACAGGTTCCAGGTACTAGCCTAAACTGGGAACTGCTCAGATAAGTGAGAGGGGAGAGAAAACTGTCCAAATATTTACAGCCCATAAAATGGGAGAAAAGGGGAGAAGAAAAGAAATGCCATTTGAAAGGACAGGTGATCATTTGAATCATCTCTCTTTCATCTAACCCAGCTCTTCTCTCAGCTCAGGCTTGGGAGATGTACCTGATCACACCTTTTCCCTTTCTCCCAAACCTCTCAGCACTCAAGGAGGCTCTCACTGCTGCTCAGTGCTGTAAGGCTGGCACGGAGAGTAGAAAAGCAGCAAACGTGGTCAGAGATTGTCCCAGGTCCTTCCAGGAGAGGCAGGAGGGAATGCTTTCCAGGGGTGTTGGGATCCAGGCTCTCCTCATCTGGGCAGACTCTTTTAATAATATTGTGTATCTTACCTTAGAAGAAAAAGTATTTCTGGAGTTTTAGTTCATGTTTTCTCAAGCCAAATGGAAATTGGGAGGCTCTCAGACTTGCTAAATAGATTAATATCTGAAAGGGCTCCTTTAAAACTGTGGGGTCAGTGATGCCTCTGCCCTACTGAGGATCTCCCCACTCCTACACTCTCACTACCACAGTTTCCCATTGATTTTATCCAGCTTGAACAGTGATCAGATAAATATTTGCATCGTCTAAAAATTAGAATAAAATCTAGGTAAATACTTTTAACACCAAAAAGAATTATTTTTTTGAGAAAATTGAAATTATTACCTGCATTGTTCCAGCTGGGCTGGAACTGATCCCTTCTTGTGTAATATGACTCACCACACTAAATTTCTAAGGCCTTTTTGGAAAGCCAAGAAGCCCCTAAATGGACAATTTAGGCCTCCAGCCTGCAAAGACTCCCACCTCCCCGGGATGTCTGTGAGAGGCAGGGCACAAACAATGCAGAAAATAGAAAACTTCTCAGCAAAGTGGATAAAATCCAATTCCATAGCCTGGAGAGGCTAAACAGAAACCTGTGAAGCTTCTCCCAGCCGCTGCCCCCAGGTTGCCCTGGCTGAGCAGAGCGAGGGGGTCCCCAGCAGGGCCACGGCTCTGCTGGCATCCACGGCACCCTGGCACGGCTCACTGGGAGCTCATTAACGATTTCTGGTGTTTTGGGGGCTGGGTCTCCTGCATGTCTCTCTCTGCTCATCTACTAATTGGGCTTTCTCTCTCTGCTCTCCTCCTTCCCCTCTGCTTTTGGTGCAGCTGCAGATAGAGCCGACAACCAGACAGAGGGAAGAGCCGGCTCGGAGCAAGTGGCCGCGTGAGGCTGGCGCTGGCCATGCCGCCCCGACGGGCAGCCTGTCTCGATGCCCCTCTGCTCTGTCCAGTACCCAGGGCCGGTTCCCTTTCCACTGGCCTGGCTGCCAAATCCATCTCTGTGGCTTGTCTAACCGGCATGGCACTCTTAACCCCTACGCCTGGTGCTTTCTTAACTCCGTCTTGAGAAGGGTGAAGGAGACTGGCGTCGAGCCCCCCTTTCCCACTGACACGCTGCCCCACGGGAAGGGGGCCCAGCTGGCCCCAGCACTGCTGCCTGGGGACCAAGTGCTGCTGCTGGCTCCCGGGTTCTGCATCCCTCCCGCTCCACTCGGACTCCTGGGCCACCTCGGCCCCCCTCCAAGTTGGCCCTGCAAGGATTGCAGCACAGCTGCCCGGTTGGTTGGTTGGTTGGTGGGTTGGATTCAGTCTCACACTGTCCTTCCTCAGTGGCCCAGCATCGCAAATAAGAAACACTCCTTCCTCTCCTCTCTCCAAGAGTCTTGGTGCCTTTCAGACCCTCCCGATAGGGAGGCCTGGAGGATGGGTTGGCCAGCCCTTTCCTGCAGGCACCGAGCCCTGGTACCAACACAGGGGGATGGATTTTCCTCCACTTCCCCTTTGCTGCCCTCGGCTGGCCTGGCAGAGGTGAGGATGGACTGGTCTCAGGATGACTGCAGCTGAAGGAGGTCAGAGCCTGGTATCTGGCCCTGTTCTCATCCCCAGGAATCATGGGCATGCACCCTGTACTCCCTAGGGCATTGGAGGCTTCACTAGGAGGATATTGGGATGTGGACCAAAGGCTGGGAGCGGAGGAGGAAGAGGAGGTGTGTTTTGGGGAGGTCGGTCCACTTCTGGTCCTACAAAGACAGAGATGCTAAATGGCCCCTTTCCTGAGGGAAAACTCTAGAAGGGCTCACTGAACAAAGGTCCTCCCCTCACCCTTTCAGTAGGACTTGCAACACTGGTGCAGCAGCACCTCTCTACAAGAGCCCATTCTCCAGGAATCAGGCCTGCTCAGGTCTGAGGGACAAACAGGGGGGAGATGGGCTGTGAGGGACAGTGAATGCTATCCTGCAGCCATAAACAACCCCAGAGTAGAGGTGCAAGCCAGGATGGTCCCCCGACATTCATTCCCTCTTTCCTGCAAGGAAGCAGGTATCCAGAGTCTCCACCAAGCCTGCCTGCACCCACACACTCATCCCATCACTTGCTGTCTCTACAGAAAGTTGAAGGGATCCTGGTAAATGGTGAGCTGCAGTATTTTGCCATAAACCAGGCTTTTTTCACCCAAGCAACCGGGCAATCCTGAGCAGTGATACATATCCCTGGTTTCAGCTACTACATCTAGTGAATTCTCTTTTTGTTAGCCTGGATCAGTTAGGACTGTTGTTCTCATCCCCTTTGCATCCTGGAGCACATGGAAACCAATAGACCTCACATCATCCCTGATCCACAGGACCTGCTTTCTGCAAAGGCACCATTTCCCTACTCAACTCCTCATCCTAAACATAGCAGAACCCAGCTCCACAGCACTACATTTCTTGGCAGGATCAGACCCTGGTTCCTGCCCTCCACTGGAGCAGGTCGCCCAGGATGGGGTAGGGGGAGGCTGCACAGCATCATATGGCAGGGAGGCTAATCTCCAAGGAGGTGACTCCTGGATTTGGCAGATGAACCCTCTCACAGCCTGGGATCCTCCCTGGTGTGTTTGGTACAAACCCAATACCACGGACAAGGTGGGGGGAGAGGCTGGGCAGAACACTCTGAGGGATCATGGGGAGGAAGGGGATCATGGACAGGCCATGGGGAAGGGCAATGGCACCCCAAAATTCTTCTCCCTCCATCAGACCCTGAGTCAACACCAGGGATGGGTGAAGCAGATCCAACCCTGCTGATGTCTTGGGGGATGGAGCAGGTTTGGTCTCAGCCACATGCACCAGCCTCATCCCTGCCTGCACGCCAGCCAAGCCACACTCTCAATGTCCTTCATCTCCTGCAGTCAAAGGACAGCCAGGACCAAGGGTTGTTCCACCTGATCTGTAAATGCTCATCAGCACTGTTTGCTGAGCAAGACCAGAGCAGGAAGGACAGGGCTGTGCTCTCAGCAAAGCCTTGTGCATAGAGGAGCACCCCTGATGCACAGCTGGTGAATCACTGCCTGCCTCTCCCTGCCCACTTCTACAATGTGAAGACACACTCTGGGACCATCTCAAAACAGACCTAACCTGCCAGAGCAGGCTTCTTCCCCTCTCACTGGTATAGCAGAGATCTTGCACTACATGGAGGGGCTCCCAGCACTGGGGTCTCCACCAGTGAGAGGGGTGTTGGTCACACAGCCTGTGGGTGGGACATCCTGCTGGTGTTTCATGGTGCCACTCACATGCTCTCACATGTGCAGGGTGGCCGTGGGAGGGTTTCACAGTGCCAGGCTGCCCTGCCAGGACAGAGCCTTCTGCTGCCACCTGAGTCCATGTTAGGATGTGCCTCCTGCAGTGCCGTAGAGAAAAGGGATACAGCATACATACAGGCCCTTGGTCTGCCCCACAAGACCACTGTCCCATGCCAAAGCCCAGCACTGCCTGCCTGCTGGCTGGCTGAACACCCAGGGTTCAACCAGCACAGGGTTCAACCCCCCTTCTGTGTTGGCTTTCAGTTGCTGACTGCAAAGCGCCGCCGGAGCTGGAGCACGGCTTTGTCACCTTCTCCACCAGGAACAACCTGACCACCTACCAAGCAGCCATCCAGTACCACTGCCAGCACCCCTACTACCACATGGCCCCCAACAGCACCGGTGAGCAATGGGGCCAGGCCACATCCCCACGGCACAGGGAGGGTGGGCACACGGGATGCAACTGGGGGGAGCTTGGGATGGCAGCTCCAGGGTGTTCTGCAAACAGCAGGCTGTGGATGTAGCCTACTCATACCAAACCCTGTGTCTGCCCTGCCTGGACTGTCAGACTGGACAAATCCTGCTCCACAATGAGGTAGGATGGAGTTTGCCCTGCTGGCTGCTTTGCCTGAGTGTTTCATGGCCTCAGCAGAGCAATGTGGGTATTTTGCATTCTGCCATCTTACCCTGCCATCTGCTCCCTGCAGACTATGAAATTTTCTGAGTCTCTGTGAAAGGAGCTGCTGCTGGAGAGAGCACCAGGTCCAGCAGCCTCAGAAAGGGCTCTGCAAGGCTCCTCATACCAAATGTTCAGCGTAGACAAAGCTGAGCAGATAGCAGTGGGATCATATCACTCTGAGCTTTTCCTGCCATCCCCCTTGGTGCACAACCACAGAAAAACCACAAGGTGGTTTATCAAGCACCACAGGTCTCTGTACCCCTCAGACCCAGTTCTGGGCTGTAGAAAGGGTGCATACACAGCCTAGCCCTTCTTCCTTCTCCTCCCTCAGCAAGCAAAGCCAAAAGAATTCCTCGCATTCTTGTCTCCTTGCTTATATCTCCCTGCACATGGTCCCAGCATCCCGTATGAATTAGCAGAATGGGCATTGGCAGCATTTTTATGTGGAGGCCTCTGTACCCCTCAGACCCAGTTCTGGGCTGTAGAAAGGGTGCATACACAGCCTAGCCCTTCTTCCTTCTCCTCCCTCAGCAAGCAAAGCCAAAAGAATTCCTCGCATTCTTGTCTCCTTGCTTATATCTCCCTGCACATGGTCCCAGCATCCCGTATGAATTAGCAGAATGGGCATTGGCAGCATTTTTATGTGGAGGCAGCTGCCAGCAGAGACTGAGGCCATAGCACAGCCCTGCAGACAGCTCAAGGCAATGAAACTGAGGATGGAGACATGTCCCTGTATGGGGGCAGGGCTATCATGGCCCCCCTGGCAATGGAGCACAGAGGGCATTAAAAGGGAGGTCACCTCCTGCTCTGAAAGGTTCAAAGGGCCCTGACAGCTGGACAAGGTCTCCTCACTGGAAAGGACAATCCCTCATGCCAGGACCAGAGCCCAACTAACACTTTGCTCTCTTTCAGCCACCTACACATGTGATGCATCGGGGCAGTGGAGGAGCGAGGAGCTGGGGACAAAGCTGCCGTCCTGCCGACCAGGTACTGCTGCTGGGGTGGCTGGTTCCTGCAGGGAGGGGTGCAGAGCAGGGACATGCAGGGGGGGGATGCTGCCGTGCAGGAACTGTGCTCCTGGTGACAGTGCCACATGCCTCAGCTACACATATCCAGGTGCCACAATGCATGGCCAGGAGAGTGGTTGGGACAGAGGCTTCCTGCTATCCCAGCAGGCCCAGACGGTCAGGTTGCAGTGGTGGCACGGGGGTCACAGCCATCCCAGCTGTCAGGGCTCCCCAAGCTCCCCACTCCAGCACACAAGCAAACCAGCAGCCCACTGGCCATGTTCAGCCCCCAGCATCCCTGGAGATGGCTTTAGCCAAGGGCAGAGCATTACCTGGCTATCAGCTCCTCTTGGCAGTGTGTACACATCCAGTAGCAATTATCACCTCTTCAAGCCTTGCAGAAAAACCAAACTGCATTACAAGGAAGGAAACATCCCAAGTCTTTGAGCAGTGGCAGAAATGTTTGCAGCCAGCAAGTTTCCAGGCCAGGCGCCCGCTCAGGATTAAACAACAGTCTCTGGGACAATTTCTGGCCATAGCCAAGCATGAGGCCAGGCTGACTGGCACGTCACGGGCCTGGAGGCAGTTTGGGTGTGGATTTCGATGGGTTGTGCAGGGATGGCTCTCCAGAGAGGTGCAGGGATCCAGCCGCCGTGCAGCAGCTGCAGATGCAACCACCCTGGTGTTCAGACACTGGCCCAGTCCCATGGAGGGTATCTGCTCTCCAGCCATGCTGAGCCACTGCAAGGCTAGAAGAAGGACTCCTAAGATTCCCTGCATCTCACAAAACTCCCAGACCAGGGCTGTGGCTGCTCTTGTTGTGGCAGCTGCTCTCTGCATCTCTGCTTGATGTTTCAGCCTGAACTAATTTGAGCTGGGAGCATACAGGGACAGCTTTGGGGCCAGAGCTGCTTTCATGGGCCATTTCCAGGCCTTGTGATTAGTGACAGGAGTCAGAGAGACTTCAGGAAAATGGAAAATCCCAGAGAGAGGGTGACGCTCTCCTGAGATCGGCATCTGCAGGCAGCAGCTGGCCAGCTGCTCTTCAGATCTTCCCCTATGTCTCACGCACCTCCCCATCAATAGGAACCTTTCTTCCAGGCCACTCCATGCCTGCCTCTGCCATTAGTGGGAGCATTTACAGCCTGGTCAGCATTTTTGATATGTAATTTAATAGAATAAATATTTGGCTGGATGCACTTCCTCTAAAAGCATCTCCCTGGGACAGCCGTCGGCTTCGGTGCAGCAGAGCAGCTGGGCTGGGACAGAGGAATTCTTTTCCTGAGCATGTTTTCTATTCCTTTCAGCACTGGGAAGGACAGGGGTACGGAGTACATGCAGAGACACATTCACCATATTCCCTCCCTACTAGAGTTGCATTTTTCCTAGAGACAGACCCCAGCCTCAACAAATCCACATCAGCAGCTCCCTGTGCTCCTGCACTGGTTCCAAGACCAATTCTTGCCTTGATCCCATCACTCTAAGGGGTCAGGTTTGTGAGGCTTTGCATCCTCCCCTCACAGCACAGGTGGCATTGAGTCAGAGTCCCAGCACTTTCCATGGAGGACCTCAGAGGAAGGAGACCAGCACCTGAGTTGCTGTGATTTGGGACTCTTCCAGATGTCAGACAAGCCCAAACAGGCTCCCACAACCTCCTAGTGACATCAGCATCCCCAGGCCACCTGGGAGTCCCCCTCCACAGTGCTGCCATAGGCAGGAATCAGCCCCACCACCAACAGTCATGTCCCAAGGGACAGGATTGTCCCTCCCCACTCTGTCCAACCTCTTAGAGCCACCTTCAGCACCCTGAGCCCCTCATTTTCCTAACACTGTGCCTGGATAAAGTTCCTGGAAGCAAACCAGGCACCATGTTAGGGCTCTTCAGGCATTCATTCTGGGTCTGTTGAAGAGCTGAGCAGAGAGGTTCTGGTTTGGCTGCCAGAATTGTGGGTGATGAGATGCAGGAGGAAAGCCCATGGTGCTAGGCAACGTCCCATGGCCAAGCCTTCTCCAGCCACAGCAGCTCCAGGAGGGCAAATGCCATGGCTGTGAGAACACAGACCTCATGACAGGTCTCAGAGTGTGGGGTGAGACTGGGCTGATGTCAAGCTCCAGTCCTCCCACCATCATTCCCCTGGGTCTCTCAGCACACTGAGCAGGAGCCAGGCAAGTGCCTAAAAGGTCTGGGAAGGGCTGGGTGAGCTCACAGGTCACACAGTGAGGCTATAGGATTACTCATTTGGCCTTTCTGCTTTTGAAGTGGTGTAGATCTAGCCAAATCACTCCAGAAACTGAAAATGGAAAGAAAAACAAAACCAAAAAAGACAAAACAGAGTATTTGGCTGGAAGATAAGCAGCTATGTGTCATAATCTACAGGGATACCCCTTTTCATTTGTTCCCTAGATAAATAAGCTGGAAGTAACTGTCCTGTCCCTTCTGTCCCCAGTGTGTGGCCAGCCGGCTCGTCCTCTGCCTGGGATCATCAAGCGCATCATTGGCGGGCGGAACGCGGAACCCGGCTTCTTCCCCTGGCAGGCCCTGATTGTGGTGGAGGACATGTCCCGGGTGCCCAATGACAAATGGTTTGGCAGCGGGGCCCTGCTCTCAGAGTCCTGGGTGCTGACGGCCGCCCACGTGCTCCGGTCCCAGCGGCGGGACAAGACCGTCATCCCCGTCTCCAAGGAGCACGTCACCATCTATCTGGCCCTTCATGATGTGAGGAACAAGATGGAAGCTGTCAACAGGACGGTGGAGAGGATCATCCTCCATGAAGAGTTTGACATCCAGAACTACAACCACGACATCGCCCTGGTCAAGCTAAAGGAGAAAGTGACCATGGGGAAGTACGTCATGCCAGTCTGCCTGCCCCAGTTTGAGCACGAGCTGGAGGGGCCTCACCCCAACACGCTGGGGCTGGTGGCTGGCTGGGGGATCTCCAACCCCAACATCACGGTGGACGAGATCATCAGCTCGGGCATGAGGACCCTGTCTGACATCCTGCAGTATGTCAAACTGCCCGTGGTGCTGCACGCCGAGTGCAAGACCAGCTACGAGTCGCGCTCAGGCAACTACAGCGTGACCGAGAACATGTTCTGTGCCGGCTATTATGAGGGGGGGAAGGACACTTGTTTAGGAGACAGCGGGGGAGCCTTCGTCATCCAGGACCCAGGAACACGGAGGTGGGTGGCCCAAGGGCTGGTCTCATGGGGTGGCCCAGAGGAGTGTGGCAGCAAGCAGGTGTACGGTGTGTACACCAAGGTCTCTAACTATGTGGACTGGGTGGAGCAGAAAACAGGCTCCTCAGAGAGGTGGACATTTCTGGACCCAGAGCTGGAGAGATGAGTGACTAAGCAGCCTGCTGCCACCGCGGCTCCCTTTCTTGTTGTTGTTGTTATTGTCTAATGTGCTCCAGACTTGGGTCTTTCGCAAGCAATAGCCACGATACTCCACGCACGCCAAGCCCTTGCCAGGTCATTTGTTTCGCTTGGTCCCGCATCCCTTCGCTTGTGTTCTTAGGAAATGCTTGCTAGGGAGCTGGAGGGAGGGGGCGAAGGACAAGATTTCAGCTGGTGTCCTCCGCATGTGCTGCCCATCTGCAAACCTCACCCACGCTGCAGGGAGCCTCCCTCCAAGCCAGGAAAAAGGCACAGCAATTGAGGCAGTGTTTCCCTGACACCAAAGCTTTGTGCCGCACACAGGGAATTGCCCCCACCCCCAGGACTCTCTAGCCAGATCTGTCCATCAGAAGATGCAACTACAGAGCTTCAGAGCCGATGGACAGTGCAGGAAACTCATGTGGGCAGGACTGGGACTCACAGGTTCCCACACTGGGGAACTCCTTTTCTGTGCAAGGAGTAGTGACAGAGTCCTGGGGGTTTGCCATTATTTTTATAAGCAAATAAACATCCCTTCCTGGTGGCATCTCAGATGATGCCCACCTGGCCCCAAGGATGTGAGAATGCATCCACATTTAGCCTGAAACTTCAGCCATGGCTGCCAAGACATCACCAGCCCAGACGGGATACCTGTATCCCACCATGTGGGATAAGTGACCCACAGAGGACACGAGGACGCGGAGCAGGGTTTGGACTCAGCATCACCCTCACCTCCAGCCACAAAAATTTCTCCAATCTTCTATCATCTCAAGCCCTCTTCAGTCCCACACCCAGATTAGCTCTGTGGTTTCCAGCCACAGCAGACCTCCCAAGGAAACTTTTCCAACATGAGACAGCTTCACAGTGGCTGTATCTAAGCAATACTTATTTTCAGCAGAATCATTTCATTTAAAACAGCCTTCCTTGGCTTTCACTTCTTTCTCAGGGGCCTGGTTAGTCTTGCATGAGAGTTTATTCATTCTTCCAAGAACCTAGTCCCTTTTAACTGCTTTTGAGACCACTGATTTAGCTGATTTACAGGTTACCAATGGTGTTCAGTGTTTGTTCATGGCTCTTGTGGCCTATTGCACGTGTCCAAGTCATTCTAGACTGACTCAAACCCACCTAACACACCAGAAGTATTCATATCTCCCCAGCTTACCTCCATGGCCCATGCAGACAAGTCCCAACAAGGAGCTAGGTCAGGTGAGCTGACCTTCCTTCAGCAGGGACACCTTCTCCTTCACTCGCCAGCAAAGCCCACCTATAGCTGTAAGCAACATGCAAAAATTGCCTGCTGTGCTCTCTGCATGCCTGTAGCCTCCTTCAGGCCTCTCTTTCTCCTCCTCCTCCTCCTTTGGTTTTGCCATGAAAGGAAGAAGCCAACAGTGGATGAGCCACTCTGACATTTTGCTATCATCCAAAAAGCCATTTGTAGACCTGGTAGAGGAGCAGAAGGCCTAAGGAAGGTTAAACTTGCAGATACACTATGAACTGTACTCTTGGCTGTGTCATGTAGTTACTACAAGGTATTTTTTAATATATATGTATTTCTTTTTTTTTATATTACATTCTGTAAAATATCTGGTGTCATGTAAGGATGGTTTTCTCAGTCTTCCTCCTGAGAACAAAATAAAACTTTTGTATGTACAGAGCTTGTGCCCTGTGGCTTTTATTCCAAGAGGAACACGGTCAAGACTGGTTGCTGATGTCTGCCATGCACGCCTGCACTCCCAGGAGAATCCTCACACCATCCCTCACTCTGACAGCTGCTCAGCCATGGCCTGTGCAGCCTCTTGGGCTGAGACAGACCCTGAGCAGCCCTGAATACAAATCACAAAAAAAAAGGGCACAACAGAGGAGATCCTGCCTTCAATTATTTATAGCCTTAGCACATCACTGAAGATGGGGGTAGTGGCAGGAGGAGAGGGCAGCAACCTGTTTGCTGAGAATAGCAATTAAGTCTGAGTTCAATTGACACGAGGAAAAAAAAATGAGGTATGTGACTTTTGCTTAAAAAGGGATGAAAAATCAGCCCATCCCCACTAGCTGTTGGACTGAGAGAGCACGTTCTCACAGCAGAGGCTCTGCAGTGAGCTCAGATATGAGCTGAGGCAGGGACAAAACTCTGCCGGGCATCTCTGCATCAGAGACTGTGATAATCTAGACTCTGAAGAGAGCTTAAAATCATGGGGAATGTTTCCTCCAATGTGCCTGGATCCAGGGCTGAGCTGGGTTATTGATCCCTATTTTCCTATGGCACAGAACTGAAAAACAGCACCAGGCTCCTCTGCGTTGATGGCAGGCAGGAGGGCAGTGGGTCTGGCTCACTCACAGGTCTGCTAACACATCCAGAGACATCGCAGGAGTAAAGGAGATGAGAGAGAAAAAGCGAAACAAAGGCCTGGTCCCCTGAGCATTAAACCATCATTTGTAGGATGTGAGCCTAGACAGCCCTGGGGCACATTAAAAAATACTGCTGCCCTTTAATAGATCACTGGTAAATACAGACTCTCCCCGCCTCCCGTCGATAGCTCTGCCGGGAAATCCCCGACCCAGGCCAGCCCTCGCCCCCTGCTCACGAAGCTGCCGCTGCCGAGTGCCAGCCCCGAGCGCCCCACGGGCACTGCAGTGGCTGCAGGGTGGGCTGGGAACAGGCAGCCGAGGAGAAAAGTGACAGCAACAATGGGCTTTGCATTTTCTGGCACCTCGCAACCTGCCAGAGTGGTGAGAGGTTCTCTCCAGGGAGACAGGCGCAGAGACAGCTATTTATCAGGCTGGCTGTGGTGAAAAGCCAGCAAAACATCCCTGGGTGAAGTTTTGCTGTCCCTGGCTGCGAGTGCCAGGCGTGAGCTGAGAGTTGGCTGTTGCAGAGCCCAATCTCAAACAAACCAGGGGGGACAACCAGGACCTGCAAAGAACCCGCAGAGAGAGCATCCTTCTTCCCTCATCCCCTGGGATGGACTCACTGTTCCCATGCCAGCTGGGGGCCTGACCTGGCCAGGAGTGCTTGCTCTGGACCCCAAAAGTGCCAAGAACCACAGAAAGCAGAATTTTGAGGGCAGTTGGCTATGAAAGTAGCAATGGGAACAACTGCATGTTGGACAGGGGTATCCTGGAAAGGACCCCAAAAATGAGGCCATGGCTGAGAAGCCCATGTGTGCACAGGAGGCTCTGAGTACTGGGGAGGGGATGAAGGGGCTGCATGAGGGAGGGGACATGCTTGCACAGGGTGAGGACACAGGCAGGCAAGAAGGCAGCAGTGAGGAGGGGACCAGGGGAAAAGGAGCATATTCACACAAGGCCATGGATGGGGGAGCACAGCGGGCATGTAAAAGACTTGCAGGGGAGCAAGACGTGGATCTGCCCTTGCAAAGGAGCAGAGAGACTCAAGCAAGAAATAAGGACCCCTGCAGGGATGTAGTCTCCACCAGAGTTGGCATCTCAGGCAGAGACAAGGGAGTTCCCAGTCAGCAGCTGGGTGGTTGGGAATGCTGCAGACAGCCCAGACATGATGACTGGGGCTGGGAAAACCTCAGCATGGAAAGAAGAGGGCTATGGGCAATGGCAGCAAGAAACTTGGCCGTATCTCTGCTTCATGACATAACGCCGGCAGGGAGAGGGCGGGCTGCTCCCAGCACAGGAGGGAAGGGAGCTGGTCCAGGCTGCAGGATCAGCCTCATCAGAGCTCAGCCCCGGCAGAGCCCCAGCAGAGACACTTATCAGAGCCACTCATCCACAGACCAATCCCGCACCCACGTGAGATGGGCTTTGGGGGGACCATGCTACAGGCAAGCAGCTGGCCACAGAAATAGGAGGGAGGGCATCCCCCATGGGGGGAATGCTGTCCCGACCCAGTGCTGGCGGGTCACTGGTCCCAGTGGTTCCCAGCGCAGTGCCGGAGATCTGCAGCTCCATCTGGTGGCTCCGTGGCCAGGGCTGCTGAGGCTGCAGAGAGAAGGTGCTGGTGAAGGGAAGAGTTGGTGGGGTAAAAGCAGGTTAGAGCACTTTAAAAAACCAAATCCACATGGCGTCTGGACCACACAGAGTTTTCTTGTTATGTTCATTTTTTTTTAAACAATAGCCTGCAGGTTGCATATATGAAAATACAGAAGAATCTTACAGTAGCAGAAGGAGTAGCATAAAGGGCCCTTCAGGATACAGCAGGGAGGAAAGAACAGCAGCTGGGAAGCTGCACGGACAGAGACTGATGCTGTGTGAGCCACAGTAGGTCTGGTTATTGTTTATCCTTCAGCCCATCATTCTTCCACTAATTCAGTCATGAAATCTTTGCTACCATACCCATCTTCAGCATCAAAACATTTGCAAAGTCAGGAGAGAATGGATACAGATGCCTCAGTGGTTCTGCAGGTCTGTTCATTGTCAGACTAATTTTACAGACAGGCCTAAAGCCAATTTCAGTACCCGAAGTAGTTTAGGGGTTGTTCAATTCAGCTCTCGCTACTCAGGTAAGCAGCAGGTCCCTTGGTGTCTGTGTTTCAGCTCCTCCACCACACAGGCAGTGCATGAATCCCAGAGAAAACAGCAGAGAAGAGGGAGCCATGAATGTGCTGGAAACCCCCACTTCATCCCAGCAACCAGCATCCTAGCACAGCAGGTGCCTGGGGCCACTAAAGCAGTGGAAGTTGGGAAGTTGGAGTTAACAGAAGTCACTCATCAGCCAGGACCACTGGCCAGCATCTCTGTGAAAGGTATCAAATGAAAACAAAAACTATGATGAGAATGGCACAAGGACACCAAGGGGTGCTGTCTCCCAAATTGTTCCTAAACCCATCCAGGGCTCAGCAGTGAGCGGGTGACTGCATGCTCGTCACTGGCACCTTGTTTCGCCAGGGAATGGCTGCATCTCCTGGATTCTCCTGTGGGCCCATGGAGGTGGATTTCCCATGGCATCCCTGGTGTCCCCAGTGCATCCCCCAGTGCACTCCCAGGTGACAGCCCTCACAATGGTCTCTCTCACACAGCACATCATGCCCCCCCACCCCCACTTGCTCACCCCAGGATCCCAGAGAAGACAGACTTTGGTAACCATGGTTGTATTCGAGGCTTGTGATGTACAGGCTACAAGCTATTTCAAGTTTTTTCAAGTTGCTGTGGCTTAAGCCCAGCCAGCAGCTAAGTACAGCACAGCCTCTCACTCAGTCCAACCACCCTTCCCCAGTGGGATGTGGAGGAGAATCAGAAAAGGGTAAAGTCTGTGAGTTAAGAACATTTCAATAATTGAAACAAAGTAAATATTAATCATAATAACAGTCATAAACAGAGAGATAAAGAGAGAGAGACATAAAACTCAATAAAGACAAGAGACGCACACTACAGTTGTTCACCACTGGTTTACCGAAGTCCAGCCCATCCCCCAGGAGCAGGCGGCCCCTCCCAGCCAACTCCCTCTGTGTATCCACTGAGCAGGATGTTCCATGGTATGGAATGTCCCTTGGGCCAGTTCTAGTCAGCTGTCCTGGCCATGCTCCCTCCCAGCTCCTTGTGCACCTGCTCCACTGGCAGAGCACGGGAAGCAGAAAAATCCTTCACTTAAAACAAGCACTACTTGCAACAACTAAAACATCAGTGTGTTATCAACGTTATTATTCCCATACTAAATCCAAATTACAATGCTGTAACAGCTAAAAAGAAGAAAATTATCTCCATCCCAGCTGAAACCAGGACACAAGCACTTACAAACCAACTTCACCTTGTTTTTCTGGGCCAAAGTCATGGCCACAGGACATCCTGTCCCCACGTGTAAGTTCTGCAGGAGCCCAGCTCCCCTGCAGGGAAGGTAAGAGTCAGGATGTCAGGCTGCATGGGGACAACAGGTTCCCTCCCAACCTTATGACACCCACCAGGTCCCTAAAGCCCTGCAGGGTGAAGTAGCAGAAGGCAAGAGTCTGCATCTTCCCTTTTGCCCAGACCCTGCAGCCCAATATTTGCAATTTCCTCATAATTGGGGCATAGACTTTGGACTTGCTGCTGCAGCCTTCTTGCACTTGCCAAGTTTGGGCACCCTTTGCCCCCACTGCAGGGAACTCAGACAGCTGGCCAAAGACAGGGCAGACTGGAGATGTGCCTCCCTGGAAGCAGAGCTCAGCTGGTGGATAAAAACAACCCCCAGCTTCCCTCCGGGCTGCCCACACACACACACACACACCTAGAAAAGGCTTTTGAGAAATTAAAAAGCACAAATGCACCCTTGGGCTGAGGAAAAAGGGCTTGTTTTATTCTTGCAAGTAATAAACCTCCTCCTGTGCGTGGGGTAGCTGAGAGATTCATCTTCATACAGAATATGTCCCATAAGAAACCATCAGACCCATCAGTTTTCCAGAGGCTGCGGGACAAGGTGCCTGGCTGAGGCATCCTGATGTGTTCCCATGCCACCAGGAGCTGGGGAAGCCTCACTGAGCCGAGAGCAAGGGCTGACCTTGGGTAGCCAATTTTCCAGGCACTCCATCAGCTTCCCTAGCCATCACCCCAGTTCCTCTTCACGATCCCCAGGCCCCTCTACATCACGGTCAAATAAAGCACAACGAAGATGATCAGTGCCAAAACACAGAGCAAAGAGCTGCCGATGCAGAAGCAGCGTTTCCAGGGGAAGCTGCTATTGGAGGGTGAGGGGTGGTGGGTCGCGGCTGCATGGGGCCTTAAGCCCTGGTGTTTCAGGGTCTGAGAGGTCCTGGACACACTTGCATTCCCGGCAACCCGTGCCGGGGCTGGCTGCAACCCAGTGCGATGGGTCCTGGCCTTGCCCACACCAGTCAAGGGTTCACAGTCGTCTGATCCCAGGAATGATTCCAGGGCTGACTGCAGCTCAGTGCGATGGGTCCTGGCCTTGCCCACACCAATCAAGGACTTCCAGTCATCTGATCCCAGGGATGATTCCAGGGATGACTGCAGCTCAGCGCGATGGGTCCTGGCCTTGCCCATACCAGTCAAGGGTTCACAGTCATCTGATCCCAGGGATGATTCCAGGGATGACTGCAGCTCAGTGCGATGGGTCCTGGCCTCCCTCACATTTGCCAAGGACTTCCAGACACCTGCTGCCCAGCCCAGCCATGACTCGGTGCTGTGCATCGTGGCCTTGTCCTCATCCATCAAGGGCTTCCAGGCATCCGGTGCCAGGGCCCGCTGTGACCTGTTACAAATGCCCAGCTGGCAGGCCTCGCAGTGGGCACTGTCATGTGGGCCTGTCACCGGTGTATCCACCACAATTTCCAGGAGGTCAGAGGGCTGGACAGGCTTATTGTAGAAATACTGGAGGATCTTTATCACCAGGTTGTGCAGAATCATCTCCAAAGTCTCCAGGCTGAAGTCAGGATCCTCCAGCCGGGGGTTGGGGCAGTGCCTGCATTTCTGGCGAAAGATCCGCATCAATACCGTGCCCCAGCCTTGGCACTGGCACATGTGGAACAGGATGTGCACTTTGGCAGAAGACCACTCATGAAAGCACTGGGAGCACTGAAACCTGTCAGGGCAAAGAGGAGACCAGCTCATGCCAGGCTCCCCATGCTGAGCCAGAAGCTTTCGGCACAGTAAGTAGGGACCAGGATTAACACAGACTATGGACTAACTTCACTCATGCAAGCTTTACACCAGGCTGTCCTCCCCCTAACAGCATGATGCCAGTCTGGGAAGTTCACCACGGATGTGAGCTGAGGGCTGGTCCCAGCACTAGAGATTTCAGAAGCCAGGCTGTCTGCCGGGATCCTGGTCCCACTGCCAAAAGCAGGAGCCCTTGGGGTGGGAAGCATCAGGTCCCTATTTGGGACTCCAGCCCCTCACCCGTGCTGGCTCACTACAGCTCAGTGGAAAGCCAGCATGAAGCCCAGGACTGGATAAGACAATAAAAAGAAGTAAAATAGAAGGAAGGTGTGGGTGGAGGGTGCAGGGCAGGTGAAGAGATATCTTGAGGAGCCAAAAGGTGTGCAACCCGCAGCTCTTAATCTTGCACAATCTGCATGGGGGCTGGCAACCAAGGTCTCCATTTGCTGCCACTCAGGCAGGGTGTCTGATCAATGCCCAGGGTGGAAATGTTTGGGATGAGGCTTCTCATCAGCAACACAGAGCCACAGTCTCTCTCTGTCCAAGACCCTACAGCCTGGTGCAGGTGCAGGGGCTGCTGAGGCACCACCCCATGTCCCAGCACACAGTGGCTCTCCCTCTCCTCATCCTCTGGGTGCAAACCCAGAAGATTTGGCTCCACTATGGTATAACTCCCCCTATGTGCTGAAGGAGCTCTTTTCATTTTGACAACAACATGGAAAAATTCTGGCCAATTACCAGCTGCCCTTTGGCCCTGCGGACCTGCTGCATTTTTTTTTCAATAACCCACTGAGCTTCAAAGAAAAATGGAGAAACCCTTCACAGCCCCAACCACCTCCAAACTTCCCCTTTTGCTCAAAAACCTGTTTCCTGAAAGCAAATTTTGAAAAAGGAAAAGGTCCACGTGGCAACCCATCAATCCTGATCCTGCTCCAACAGGGAGTGCCAGCAGCCCCCTACCTCCCAAGAGCACGGCGCTGCACAAACTCCTTCCAGCCAGGCCTGCACACCTGCACCTGCAGGGCATCATCCTCCAGAAGTTTCCATGAATCTGTTATGTGCATTTCTTCAATCTTCACTGCAAAAATGCGCTGCCAGGTGCTCATAGTTCCACTTGGAGCTGGGGAAGAGGTAGCAACCAAGCCTGCAGGTCAAGCTTGCAGCTTCTGAATGCTAATACACATGTACAACTGCCTTGTCCCTATGCTTTTCCTCTTTGTACAATGTCTTTGTGCTTGGAGAGGGGAACCTTTGCTCCTGCATGGGCAGCACCGCCCCATCCCAATCTCTGGGTCAACAGTCTCTGCTGACACTGCACCAGGTCTTGGCCAGGTGAAATGTCACCCAAAGCAAGGACAAGGTGGGTTTCCTCAAAATATGTACATGAACTCGTGACCTTGGAAAGCCACGATGCTGCTCTGTCCATAGAGAGAAAGGCTGGAAACAAAACCCCCTGCTAGGCTGCCCATGCCCATCACATTCATGGCAGTGGGGTGAACTTACAGAGATTTGCCCAGCTTAGGAATAATGAAAGCAAAACCCATCGAAAACACAAGACTCAGCAGCTGATACAGCTCCAGATAACCTTATCTGTCTCAATAGCTGCCACCAACCATGGGCTATTTTTACCAACGTTCAGTCAATTTGAGCAGAAAAAGGCCTAACATGAAACTGCAGGGTGGAAAGTTGGGGAGGACAGCATGGTATGTAAAACCAAAACAGGTGAGGTGTGCTCTGAGCTGAGAGCACCCAGGCAAGGTTTAAACAGCAGGGCTGGAGCTGCGTGCAACCCTCTGCCTCTCAGCTCACCCCTCGAAGGGTGCACAGGTCCCCCAGGGAATCCCATGGAGAGCACGGAGAGCAGGTTAGATAAGATGCCAAAAGAGAACAGGTGTTGAGTTTGAGAAAGATCTTGGTAAGGCAGGGTCAGCTCCAGGCAGTCCATGTAGGTAAATCCCAGGAATCACAGCCTGGCAGGGAGGCTCTGATCTTTGCTGCTGGAAGGGAAAAGCCAGCAAGTCGTTTGTACCAAGAGCCCTGTAACACCTTCACAACTGCCCCTCCTGCAAGAGCAGAGGGAGGTGACAAGATCCCAGGGCAGAGCAAACCTTCAGCTTCCACGTTCTTTCCTTCTTTGAGGTTCCTTCCACTCTCAATTACACCTTGATACCATCAACTGGAGCAGGACTGGAAGGAAACAGAGTGCTCAGAAGCAGAGAAGCCAAGACAAGGTCTTCAGAAGGCTTATGAAGGGGTAGAAAGCCCTAACCTATGAACAGAACCTGAGTCACCCCCTTGCTGAGACCCCTATCATGGGTACATTGGGTCCTGCTTGGGCTGGGCCAGTGAACTACAAGCAGGACAGTGAAGCAAGGGTCATACCACCAGTGTTTTCAGAGTTCACAGATGGGGCTGGGGACATCCCTGGCTCAGGGCTGGTGCCTGAGGAAGAGAGGAAGCAGCAGATCTTCCTGGCCTCCTCTCATTCCTTTCCCTGGACCCCCCATTTCTACAGGTTCACTATAGAAAACCCCTTCATGACCCTGCCACAGAGAGGTCTCCAGGGCTGCAAATCTCACGGTGCAGAAGGTGGGAGCTAGTAGG
>NW_008236696.1:6389002-6389413 GCF_000691975.1 Corvus brachyrhynchos | reverse complement strand
TGGCCTCACTGCTGGCACCAGCCTGGCATGGGGACCCAGCCAGCAGCAGGGTGACCAGGATGGGGCCCCCACCCTGCAGCATCTGCCTGTCCCCTTGGCCACCTCTGTGTTACTATCCAAGAATTACCCTCGGGAGGTTGAATGCAGGAAAGACCTAAAGGTTTTGACACCTTCCCTTTATATCTAGGGCATGCCTGTGTTAGACACCTCCAGCTATTTTGAGGAGGAGGAGCCCCCCTGGGACACAGCCCTGTCTCCCGATACTCCCATATTCACCCAAACAAACCGATCGCTTCATCTGGGGGATCTGTGGTTCCAGCCCACCTCTTCCTCCCTGAGGCTCCTGGCACAGGGCAGAGGGATGCTCCTTATGGGACAGGCACTGCTCCTCCCACTTCCCACCCCCCGCGC
>NW_008236696.1:6367159-6388981 GCF_000691975.1 Corvus brachyrhynchos | reverse complement strand
AGCAGCACACCTGGCGTGGGAACAGGTCCCTGCCTTCAAAACCTGGCTGTGATGGAAACCAGTCCCCTGTTACGTCATGGCAGCACAACTCAAATCGCGACCCACAATGCGCTGAGCCCTCACAGTCATCTCTGAGACAGCCACGTGCTGGTCCATCTATTAAAGCTTCTGACGTGCTTTTACTAAAGGGACTTTCCTAGAACAACCCACAGAGACGAAGCTGCTTTGACATCCTGTTCCATTTCACACACACCTCCTGGCTCTGCCCAAGCACCTTGCTGCTTATCAGTACCTGCCTGGAAATAAAAGCTGTTCCTACAGGATCTCCCACAGCCTGGCCTCAGCAGGGAGTGGGGACAAGCCCTATCCTGGACACAGCATGACCTCGCTGGGCTGGCAGCCCTTGCCAGGGTCACACCCTGCCAACCCTCTTCATTCTGGCATGCTGGTCATGGCTTCTCCGTGGGATGCATGAAGGAAGCACACAAGGTGCAGCCTGGGCAGTAATTTCCCTGCTGTTTTTGCACAGCATGAAATTATTTTTTACTTGAGCTCCCACCCCTGGGTGAGCCACCTCGGTGTGCGCAGGAAGGTTTCCTGAAGTTCTTTCTCCTCCTCTTCATCTCTCACTATGTGTCAGCCTCCACATTCCCCACTCTTCCAGCCAAGGGACAAAGTGCCCACATTGCCCGTAAGGACCCTCTTTGGCCCTCCTGCTGGGAAATCCTTCCCTTCCTTTGGGATGGGTCACCCCATACCCTGGTGGCTCCATCCTGTCAGCAGTCCCTGGAAAGGGTAGAAAGGGACATTCAACCCCAGTCCCTAGGCAGGACTGCAGAGAGGAACATCCCCTCAGCAGTGGGGATGCTGTGTCCATGGGCACATCAAGATTTGCAGGACAGATGAACTGACATCTAAGCAGCAGGGCAGAACCCTAAACATTTCTCACTGCTTGCTTCATATTGAGGCTTTTTCCCAGTCATTTTTTCCTGTGCTGAACACACCCAATTCTTTTCCATCAGTCATTCTTTCTTTTCTGTTTTCTTCAGGTCATCAGGGCGAATTCAGTTTCTAACCCTCCACCCTAACAGCCCCTACACCCTCCTTCAATAGCATCTTGCTTTCATGTGAGCCAGGCTTCCCCGGAAAATCTCTGTTGGATGTGTCTGCTGCACAAGCTATTGATAACTGCTCATGGGATAGAGCTTCTTGAGAATCCATCCACCCACAGTGGCAGAATTTCCCATTTCCTCATTTGCTTATGAGAATGTAATGTAAGGCAGCACAAAGATAGCATCACTCCCACTTTCCCTGTGGTACCTGCCACCCTAATGAAGAGAAAATGAGGATGGTTTGACATGAGTTCCTGCTAAATCCGTGTTCTCAGCCCCAGCACTGTCCTGTCAGTGTTTGCCACTGGGTGGAATTTGCTCCAGCGGTGTTCTGGGTACTGAGGCAGGCTGACTCATCTAGAATTTCCCAGATCCTCTTTTTTCCACTTCCATGAAGCAGATGGTGAATTGGGCATCCATATCCTCCTGGGAGATGGCTCCACGACAGCGCTCTGTGCCTCAGTCCCCCCCCAACCCTGATGCTGTTGACAGTGCATGGTTGTCACCCCATGGTGGTGAAACTCACCAGCTCTAGGGAAAAACAATGGCTACATTGGGATGTTCCCTTCCATGCTGGACTGTCTGCACAGCTGAACCCTTGGAGGAGAAGTGTCCACCCGCCCAAGGGTGGACTTGAGGAAAGGAGGATCAGTTCCTCTGGAAATGGGGCTATGCCCAAGCTGGGCTGTAGAGAGGGCACACTGCCCCATCATCCAGGACTTCTGGGATGGAGAGGAATGCTGAGCAATGGAGAGAGATATAAGGGAGCAAATGGATATGAAGATGTGGGAAGGTATCACCCCACATGGGTTTAGGCTCCCTGTTCCCCTGGTGAGCCTCGTGATGGTCCCCTCAGATGTAAGGAGAGAGCTTAACCCCCTCCAACAAGGCTCTGCTCCAGTGCCATGGGCAGTGGGTTTGGTCTGGGGACAGAGGAGCTGGCAGGCACAGGGCTCCTGCCTGGCCCTCCAAGCCTCATGAACCCGGATCTGGACTGCCAGCTCTCTCATTGAGCATCACATCCCACCAAAGGGAGGAGAGAGGAGAAGAAATTCTGGAGACAACTCAAAGCAAAACTAGAGAAAGCAGAATGAGGGCGGAAGGAGGAAACACAGATACTCTGCAGGGCTACAGCAGCTCAGTGACAGCTAGGGTGAGACTCTTGGTGGGACAGGATGGAGGAGATGTTGTGGACCCAGACCCCTCAGGACACACCAGAGCTGTGCAACCTGGCCATGGTTAGGGGTCCAGGCAGCCTGCCCAGCAGCTCACCCCTCCCACAAGCCACCTCATTAACCCAGGGGACAAATAACCCACACAACTGATGCATCACCTCCAGCCCAACCTCTCCCAACCAGAAACCTCCAAGACCTCCCAGTGACCAGGACAGTGCTCACTTGAAACTGACCCTACTCTCCCACGGCCTGACCATCTCCTCTCCCCCCAGCATCTGCAATGCCCTGGTTTTCAGGAACAGTGCCTTGCTGCTCCATGGCATGGCTCTCCTCAAAGACACTGCTGAAAAGTGCAGTAGAGGATTTCCTTTCCATCTTCATCTGCCTGCCCAGTTTTCCCAAGATATGGTTTATGCATTCAGGTTTCTTGAAGAGATGCTTGCTCACATGTTGTTCCCAACCACCTTTAATCAAGGATGGGGTATATAGGGAGCCAGGCTGGCTCTCAAGCACCATGTAGGGGGTTTTTGCTTCCTTAGATATAGCCCACATCCAGCTTTCTGCAGATGCTGACAGGGATCGGTCCCAGCTCTCTGAAGTCTCCCAGAGGGCTCTGGCTATTCCCCATCACCAAGACCTCAGCATGGGACCAGGGTGAGCCTCTCCAGAGGTCTCAGCTGGTGTGTGGTCTCAGGGGACTGACGAAACATTTTGGCACTGACAGTGGTGGCAGCCACACCTCGAGGGAGGGCTGGGTGTCTGCAGTCAGAAGAGATTGCTTTAACTGCCAGACCAGACTGTACAGGAAACACCGCAGCTCCAGCACCCACAGCCTCCCCCTTGGCTGGTCCTGAGTCCCAGCACAGAAGAAGCTGTGGCACACAGATGGGGGGCCTGAGGGGATGTGTGCCTGCAGTAGGGGGTGGTATTTGGTACAGTAGCTGTGCAAATCTGGGGGTGTGCACACAAATTTGTATGGTGAGTTACTTGCACATCTGTGTGTTCATGAGCATTTGTGTGTGCTTGCACATGTGTGCATAAAGACTTCCCATTCCCAAGCAGGATGCTGGGGCATGGGGCCTGACACCCATCTCAGGGCACTGCTTGGTTTGGGGATGCTCAGCTGGGGGCTTGAAACCCGCATCCTGCTCAGAGCTCATCTTAGCCCTGTTCCTACTCTGGCCAGCACAGCCAGTGCCACGACAGGTGCAGGGGAGTATAGCTCATGTCTGTTAGTGCTGGGCATCCTGTGCTCCAAACAGGGATGGGAGATGGTGTCTGGCAGACTGGAGAATCCCCACCGCTCACCCCATGCATTTGAGGCCCCAGCCTTCATCCCTGTAAGGGGCAGGATTGCAGCCAGACTGATGGGGATTGGAGGGGCACAGGCACTGGTGCAGGCTGGATGCTCTCCTGTCCCAAATGGCAGTGAGAGATGCTTTTGCTACACCTCCAACCCCACTGGATGGCTTGGGAGCCTCCGGTCAGCTGCAGACCACCATCCAACCAGAGAGGAAAGGACTCAGCCCCAACTGCTCCTGGAGGAGTCATAGCTGCAGCCAGGGGGTGCAGGAAGTGCTGAAGAGCCGGCACCTCTGCTGCGTGAGAGGTAGGATGGAAAATATGAAGCAGGGTCCACCCTCTTGACGATGTCAGTGTCGTGTCTGACGGGAAAGGCAAATGCAAAACTGCTGACTGAGCTCCCAGTTCTTTCCTGCTGCAGCTGCCTCCTGCCTCAGTTTTGTGGGCCCTGCTGGCCACAGCAGGTCTCTGACAGAGCTGTTGGGGCAAGGAGCAGGGCTGCTGCTGGCAAAAAGCCCCAATGGGCTGAACCATGAACTGGCATGAGTGAATGTCATGGGAGTTGCAGCACTGCCCATGGAGGCTACTGGGAGCCTTCAGCAGCACTGGGGACCAAAAGGGGCACCACATCCACTACCCTACCTTGGAGAAAGGTGTGAGCTATCCCAAATGGATATTTATCCCATCTACTCCCCTCTGGAGGTTTCTCATCAACTTTCCAGTCCCCACAGAGTACAAGATATGGTGCCTGACTTGCCTCCGCCCTTCCCCCAGTGCCCAGGTTGGCTCCCGCAAGGCTGTGCTGGTTTTATTGGGGATAAGGGAGGAAGAAACCTGCTGACAGTGCTGCCAAAGTGTGAGATGCAAGTGACTGTTCTCAGTTTTTACTGAGTTTCACACTCTCCTGGCAAGTCTCTGCTGCCTCCAAAGCCACTCCTTACTGGGGTTTCTCCTCTCTCGAGCAGCTGTCATTTCTTTCCGCTCTGGTTTCTGGCAGGCAGCACAGCCCCGGCATCTCTTTCAAGAGAGAAAGTGGAAGCCAAAAAGCTGCACTGAGCACCACAGTGTGAGCTCTGCCCTGGGTGATGGCAGCCAGACCCCTGGCACAGCAGGGATGCTCATCCCCATGGACTGAGTGCCCCAAGACAAGCCTGATTAAGGGGGGGTATTGGTTTGCAGCCACGCCTGGGTGACCAGCTCAGACAGAGGCAAGGAGAAAACGAGCATCAACCTCTCTAAATTCTTAAGAGCATCTTTGTGAAAGAGAAGCTTGCATATCTCACAGAGAGGCCCAGGAACCACAACAGATGCTGCCACCTCCCAGGTCTCCCCTGCACTGCAAGAGCCGTTATTTGCCTGCCCACGCACTTGCCATCACGAGTCAACAAACTCCTTGGATGCAAAACTCTTTATTCACCCCTATGGCCAGATCTGACTCCTGCTTGGGGAGAGAGGGACACAGGGGTAGATCACCCCTCTTGCAGAGGAGGAAAGTGCCTGGAGACAGGCAGAAGACCAGCTTCCCATGGATTTCTGAATAGTGGTACACAAGGCAACCTCTGCTCCGAGCTAGGAGAAGCCCACAGCCCTGGGCTCCCGTGAGCAGCATCTCACAGGATTCACTCCAGCTCTGACCCCCAGCATTTTCTTCAACAGTCATGCTTTGATAGTTGGTTCAGACCTGGGGCAGGGAAGCAGCGTGGCCACTCCAGAGAGCACTGGGTGGAGGTAGCAAACCGAGGCATAATGTAAATCACCTTTGGGACAGACCTGTTGGCATCACTGCTCTGCCCCAGCCCATCCTCCCTGCCCTGAGAGAAGAGGTAGCACATGGAGCACAGCAGGGACCTTCCTCATCCTGTGGTACCCACCCCATGGCCACAATACCACTGTGGCCAGGACTGTTCAATATCGACTCCAGCAGCAGCATCTCTGTTGCTTCAGTCCTGATACACTGGATTTTTCCCAGAGTGAGGGACTGGGGCAGCCTGTTCATGCCCACACCCTGGTGAGGAGGGACCCTGACCTTCAGCAGGGCTGTGAGGGCAGCTGTCGAGTCCTCTCATCCAGGTGTTTCTTGCCCCGCTCTGGCGTCACGGGTTTCTCCTCTGGGAAGATGATGGTGGCGTATTCAGTCTGCTCAACCGGCTGGGTCTCGGGGGGCACCGGGGGGCGCTGGTCCCTCTGAAACTCCAGCACACCATAGTCCACAGTGGATATGGACACCACGGGGGGCTTCTCTTCCTTCTGCAAGGTAACCCCATCGTGGCAGTTCAACATCTGGAGGTACCCACCACCCGCAGCACAAGCCCCTTCTTACAGCAAGTGCCAAAATCAGCTCTGAAGCATCCTGGGAGGGTGAGAGTGATACACAGCAGAAAGATGCACAGACCTAGGATAGAACATGCATGGAGGAACCACCTAATGAGCCTTGGGGTCTCAGCTCTCTGCCTCAGCCTCTGCAGGCAGGCTGGGCTCTCTGCCTGCCCAGCCACAGAAGGTGGGACTGTGCTAGGAGCCCCTTTTCCACCTCTCCATTGGGCTCCAAAGTGGCATGGTGTGCATGAGAAGACCCTAGGGCTGAGTTTGCTCAGCCCAGAGAGGAGAGAGCAAAAGGCAACCTAGTCACTGCCTTCAGCTACCTAATGAATGGGGTTGGAGAGAAGATGGAGACAGATCCCTCCGGAGGTGCCTGGCTAAAGGGAGAAGAAAACAGGCACCAGCTGCAGCAAAATAAATTTTAGCTTGATATATTGCAAGGAAACATCCTCCTATTTTCTACAGCAACACAATCCACTGTCAAAGATAAGCCTGCTTTGAAGAAAAATTGGACTAGAGAGTGCCATCCTATCTTGGGTAATTTTATTTTGATTTTGTGATGGGGCTGAGCTGCTGCAGGTGCAGAAAAGCAGTTGTAGCTGTGCAGAAAAGATCAAGCAGCAGCAGAGAAGACAGAAGAAGTGAGATGCTTGTGAAGAGCTGATAAAGGGAGGCCCAGCACCCTCCTCACCCCAGCAATGCCACGGTGCTCTCCTGCAGCACAGCAGGGAGACAGAGGCAGAAAACTCACCGCTGGCATGTTTTCACTCGGTGGTTTCTGCACATCTGCAAAGTAACACACTTGGTTAGAGGAGGTTTGTGTGCCACGTAAGCTGGCCCAGCCTCACCCTTGTCCTAGAGAGCACTGGACACCACAATCTTTTCACCACACCTCCTCCTTGTCTGTTCAGCATCTAACACCCTGAGCATTACAAGAACAAGTGAGACACCAGCCCAAAGTCTAGGGTTTAATTTGGAATAGTGGAGTGCAGGGGAATCCTCTGTGAGTGCCTGTGGCATGGCTGAGGCGATGCCCTGTGCTGCAGCAGGGCAAGGTTCTCCAAAGGTACCTGGGCAAGGTGCATGGGAGGGATTCAAGTGCAGCTTTAAGGCACCACACTAACGAGTGGTATAGAGCTACTGCATGTGGTCTGTGGGCTCTACAAAGGGCAAGCAGGGCTCAAAGCACCCCTCTCCCCCAGGCATGGAGATATCTATCCCACAGGGATATGGCACAACTGAGATTAGCACCTGGAACCAGTCCATGTACCCCAGGCAGCTGCAGACATCTGGCTGAGCCCAGGTCCCAAACTGGGTTTGCATGGCCTACAGGGGGATCATACCTCCTCTCCTGTATGTGAAGGTGAGGTAGCCAAAGATCAGCAGCACAACCACTCCAGCCAGCAGCAGGATGCCCAGGAGCATGGCCTTGATGTGCTCTGAGGGGTTGCCTTCCTCCATCTCCGGCTCATCAGTGGCATTCATCTGGGGGGCTGCTGCAATAGCCATTCAGAAAAGGGAGAACAAAACAGCAGGTCAGGAGTGTAAAATGGCCTCTGCAGTCCTTGTGAAAGGCAGCAGGGGAACATGGGGGTTGTCCTCAGAAAGAGCTCAGTGCCGGGCAGGCTGCCACAGCCCCACTACCCCTCTCCTACAAAGGAGAAGGGACAGGGTAGGGCTGTGCTCTCCTGACCCATGTCAGGTCCTCTGCCAACAGGTTACTGCCTGCCTTAAGTCCTGGAGCTACAATGAGCTTGGGACCTGTCCCCATCAGCTCAGCCCCTCAGGCTGACCTGTGACCATCAGCTGGGACCGGTTGCTCTCCATCACTTTATCGGGCTCAAAGATGGTGATCAATCCACAGTAGTAGGAGCCTGAGTCATTCTGGTGGAGGTTCAGGATCTCAATCTTAAAGACAGGAGCGCTGTTGATGAGCCGGTACTTCTCTGTCTCCGTCATGGTCTTTCGTGGGCTGATCTCCGCAGTTTTTTGGGCTTGGCTGTGGTTGGTCTCCTTGTACCAATTGAGGCTGTACTCTGAACCAGAGTCATTCTCCATGGAGATATTGCAGAAGAAGGTGGCTTTGTCATGTTCAGGGAGAGTTAACAATGCTGGGGAGATGGTCACTATTTGGGAGAGAGGAAACAGGGAGCAGACATAGTTACAGCAAGCACAGATCTCAGAAACAACCATTTCCCTGTGTAGGAGCCAGTGATGCAAGCCCAGTCCACATCATCACACTGGGACATGGGCAGGTACATCAGCCCATGTCTCTCCTGTTCCAAATGTGTGCCTGGCTGGAGAGGCACTCTCAGAGGTAACAACAGTACTGTGAAATGGTTTCAGCAGACCAAATTGTGCTCTGGGTTACCTAAAGCTAACACTGAACACCTGTACCAGGGAAAACAGACTTTTGGGGTTGTATTATTTTTAAATATATGCTGTATTTTAATGTCTGAGTCATCCTCTCTCCAGCTGAGGCTGACTCTGAAAGTAAGCAGAGGGACAGAGTCCCAGGTCAGGGCAGTGTCCTGTGGTGCAGCCCATCACATGCCTGGCTGCCTGCTGGGATGCTCTGGCTCTACCTGCCGCACCATGCTGGGAGCTCAGAGCAGGCAGGGGCTGCCCATGGCACAATATTTGTCATCTCCAGCCTGAGACCACCTGGCAGGGCAGAACAACCGGGAGCTCATAGTGTCATCCCTTTCCAAGGGCCTGTCCCCTCCTTATGTGTACAATTGGCCTTGCCAGGCCATTCCCAACACAGAATCCAGTCAGCCACAGGCACAAGCTCCTCTGCTTTAGCACCAGCCCTGCTGCTTCACCTCATTTCCCTGCCCATTATCCTGGTGGGTTCATCCATCCTGCGCAGTGGGGATGCTGCAAACACAGGCCAGCCACACAATGTCCTGCCTCAGTCAGTCCCACACAGCAGAACATGGCAGCTCTTGCATTAAGTTCTGTTCAGAGCAACGAAAAGTAGAAAGAAACATTTTTCACATAGGTCACCCGACCAAGCTATTCAAACCACGAAGGCTTTGTAAAGTTCTTGTCCAAGGAAGTTCACCTTCCCTTTTCAGAAATCATTGATAGCAGCCCCAGGGCCTGCAGGCAGAGTCAGAAAGTCCCTCCCATCCCTCCAACTCTGGCCTGAGGCCATAGGACCATAACCACAGCATCACCAGTTAGAAAAGGAACCTGGAAATTCTGTGAATAGATACAAGACTAGATGGAAAACTGGGCTGAGAAATGAGGGATGAGACCAAACTGGAGGAGGGAGGGAGAGAAGTGCCCCAGTTCCCACAGGCAGCACTGGCTGTGGCAGTGTCCACACCAAGAGATGGAATTTTTGCCATGTTTTGGATTTCTAGTGTTTAACAGAAAATATTTGGCAGGTTCAGGGCTTTGTTTCCTATTAGTGCCGCTGCCAACAATGAATGAAGCATTTGGAGGACTTCTGAAAGCAGATGTTGTGTTTACATGTTTTCTTGTATCTTCCCAGCTCCAGAGGTAACACCTGCTCCAAGGGACACCCAGCCCTCTGCCCACCCTCGCGGCAAAAAAAATACACAAATCCACCAAAGAAACAGTGGGCTGGAAGGAAGGGGAGAAACAGCTTTACCAGGGCTCTCACTCACTCTGCCCAGACTCACACGTTCCCCTCAACATCTCCTTCTCCCCCAAATTTCACCCAGACCAAGGGCCCTGGCTCCCGCAGGATCAAGTTGCAGCCCAAGGGCGCAGACTGAAGCCATAAGAGCCAGAGAGGAAACCCCAGATGCCACTGGCAAACCCATAAGCTCAACACCAAACTCCAACCACCGTCACTGTGCCGCAACACGGCTCTGGTGTCAGCACTGTGGGCTGGGGACCTGTCCCCTTCTCCATCCTTTAATCCCATTTCTACCCCAAGAATCCCCAGATCCTTTGCTTCAGCTTTAGGTTTTCTTCCTTCTTGATGCCAGAGATGATTTTTAACTACAACGCTCCCAGCCCTTAGACATTTTCCACCAGCTGCAAATGACATAGCCATGCCCGTGAACACACCACACTCCTGTACCTACCGCGGCGGCAGCAGGTCAGCATGGGCCCACAGCAGAGCAGGATGGCACAGAGGTCAGCCAGGGCTACCTCCACGCTGCCCCACATCTTCTTCGAGGCACCTGGAGCTATGGTGAGCCGGTCTGTTCCCTGCCCAGGCAGGCGGGAGGTGCTGTGCCGTGTGTGCTGTGCCGCTCCCGGCTCTCACCGTGCTTCCTTCCCCGCAGTGGCAGCTTGTTCTCTGTCGTACACAGCAAGAGCTGGGTGGAAGTGAAACGTGCCCATCTCTTCCCCAGAGGGAAACCCGGGCTGCCTCCCGCCCCCAGCTTCCTCCCCACGGAGGCAAAGATCAGCTGAGCCAGACCTGGCCCCTTCCCCTCCCTGAGCGCTCCTGGCATGTTCCCACGCAGGTACCCAGCTGCCAAGCAGCAGGGACAGGCACCTCTGAGCCTGCACCCTTTTTGGGGAAAGCTTCCAGGGATGGAGGACGCAGGGACCACAAGGGACATGTCCTCAGCTCCTCATAAGCAAAAGCTGATTTGGGTTCCCAGGCATCCAAGGTGCTCCCACTTGGTGCCCAAGGCAGTGGGGATGTAGGACATGTGGCACTGGGTAGATAGGGTCTGAGCAGCCATGGGGCACCTATTGGTAGGCTGCTCCCACCTGGATGGGATGGGAGAGGAGAAGGAGGAGGAGGGGGTGGAGAGGAGTTTTTCCTCTTTAGGTGCGTTACTTAGCAGATTTGCAGAGAGCAAGGGCAGGTGCCCAGGGCGAGAGTGCTGTTATTGGGGCGACATTTGCAGGAGACTTCTGTAATTTTTCTCCATCCATGCTCCCTGCTCACCACACTGACTAATACTGGCATAGGAAATAACCAGCGGTGAAAGCGCGCTCCTCCGCTTCTCTAGAACACAGCTTCGGTGCCCCGCAATTTTGGAAAGTGTCAGGGGAAAATTAATAACTGGGGAGAAGGATGTGATTCTCATGATGACTTCATTATTTTTCCAGGCTTTAAGAAACAAGCTGTGGGGCTGGGGCTTGCTCACCTCTCACTTTCAAATGTGTCCCTGGCAGGCGAGTGGGCTGGGGCAGCCACTCCTAATTCCATAGAATCATGAAATCATAGAATCATTGAGATTGGAAAAGACCTCTGAGACCATCAAAAGCCATTAGCCCAACACCACCATGATGGTCAAACTGGGGTGGCCAAGGAGGGGGTTCTGAGCTGGGGCAAACAGGGCTCACCCTGGGATGATGGCTCAGTCCAGCCTGTCTTGGTCCTCTTTTCCAGTCTCCTCCTGGCATTGCAGCATCACTCCTTTCTCATGAGCTGCTGGCACTGCTTGAGCTGCAGAGCAAGGTTGGGCACTGTGCCCAGCTTATCACCTCTCTATGCCACCTGGCCAGAGGCCACCATGCTGCCTGGATGGGTGGCAAAGGGAGTGCTCTCCACCACATGCAAGGGTGCAGGTGGGTTTTGACTTGGACATCACCTCTACCTTCATAATTTCCTGGATTCCCACTAAAAAAAAACCTGACTGAACTAAACTAAACTAAACTAAACTAAACTCCACAAAACAAGGAAGCTCACAGCAAGGAGGCTTTTCCACCTTGAGGCTTTATGTCCCCAAATAGTGACACCAGGCACTTGGGCCAGGTGCGGGACACCTTGTTTGGCACTTGCCACATGTTTTGGTTTCTAGAGGTGGAAGATGTAATGGGTATCACCACCAAGATCATAACTCAGCGAGCCAGGGATTGGCAGGAAAAACTGGCTCATCCTCCCCGCCCCATGTGACAGCAGCGGAGGGCTCTGATTAGAATCATAGCACAAATTGCTCAAACTTTCCAATGCACACTTGAGATGGGTATAAACTGGCACCCAGGGCGGGGAGGCTGCCATGTCCACGAGAAACCAACAACAGCAAGATGCCCTTTTCTCTGAAAGAAAAAAAAAAGTGGTGAAAAGATTAAAAGATCAAGCTGCTAGGAAGCTGGTGTGGAGGAAAGTGAGGTGAGCAGCAGTGCCAGCCCTGCATATGCCTCAGGTGTTGGCATCACAGAGGAGCCCGTCCCCAGCCCCACAGCAGCCCCCAGGGCTTCAAGCAGGCTTTGCACCCTGCCTGCACCCTGCCAGACCAGCACAGCTCACCCTGGCTCCTCCACCAGGTTCTGCAGCACCAAGGAAAACAGCCTGGCTCCAACCATGATGCAGCTCCCTGCTTGTGCTGGTAAATCCCCTCCAGCCCAGTGGAGTGGATGGTACACCTTGGGGTTTGCTGATGGGGTCATAAAAAGCTCCTTTGATGTTTAAAAAATAAAAATTCTTTCTGTGACTTGGAGCATGGCAAATTGCATGGGACAGTCCTTTTCTATTTGGCCACCAAAAGATGAAAATAAAGTCTAAAAAGGAAGGATAAACAGAAATAAGTGAGAAGACAGTTTGTTCTTTAAAACTAAGAAACAGCAACTTCAGCAAGCACATGTCACACCACTTCATTGCAGCACAAATGTCATGGTTTTTCTCCAACCAGAAGCTGGTGAGTTCCATCAACACAGCTGTGGCCCAGAGGAGGGCCCGGTCTTCTGCAGCCATCACTGTTGGGGCACACAGCTATTATCTGAGCACTCACCTCAAAGGGTTGAGGGTCAGTCCCAAAATGGCTTTAAAGCATCTGGGGTATTTAAGGAGCACTGAAAAATTGGACGAAGAAAAAGAAAGGTGTGATCAAACATCTCTGATGGAGCTGACTGAAGCCCAGAGCTGAATGACCTTGAAGTCCACGGAAAGCATCGCTTCCCAAGTGAAGGAAGAAACACAAACTACCACAAAAAGATGCTGAGGAACAGAAACCCACACGTTCCAAAGATCCTTCCCCCAACGGTTTAACTGAATTCACATCTGTGGGTCTGACCCAGGCAGGAGGCGAGTGGTAAGAAGAGGAAACGGTTAATAGTGTTTGCAAATAAACACAGGGAGTGTTGAGGTCTTTCAGATACTTCTCAGAAATTATGAAGGTCTCCGCAAATGATTTGCATGAACAGCAACACCTGACCCTGTGGGGACAGGCAGCCTCCTGCGGGTGTGAGTAAGCAGCGGTAAGCAGTGAGTAAGTGGAGGGATGGAACAGAGGCACAAAACTGTTCCTTTAACAAGCAGAAACCTGCAGGGCCTGGGCAGAGCAATGGTAGCTATGATGGGAAGGCGCCACATGGGTAAGGCATGGGGCCAATGTCACCTTCAGCATGGCAGTGAGTGTTCCTGCTGGTGGGCAGAGCTGACACCCAGCCCAGTGGTACTAAGGACTCTGATGGTCCATTTCTAGCAAGAGGTGCTGGTAAAGTCTGTGGAAATCAGGAACTGCTGCGGCACAGGGTCTCAGCAGCCCATTCATGCACAGAGGAGTTTGGGGCAGGATCTGGCACCAGTTAGGATATGCCTGTGCATCCCAAGCAAAACTCCAGCAGCGGTAGCGCTTTCCTTGTGGTGCAACCTCACACTTCCTGTACCTGAGGGGCACCTCCAGGCACCCCCAGCCCTGTCACAGTTCATGGCCCCTGCCAGCCTCTCGTCCCTGGCAGCAGCACGCTCTGCAGCAGCACTGGCTGTGCCTTCACACTGTTTCCATTCGGAGCTAGGTGAGGCACACAGGGACCTTTCTCAGCCATGTCATCCGCTGCACGTGGGAAGCACAATCGATCACAGAGATCGCTGCTTCGAGATAAACTGCAGAGGAAACAGAATGTCAGCTTCTCAGCAGGGGCTGCGGCACACGCAGCTTTCCCTGGGACACGCAGCAGCTGTGGGCAGGAAAAAGAGTGCAAGAGGTAGGATATTGGGGAGCAGGAATTTTAGACCTTTCTGGAGGATTTAAGAAGTTCCTGGAGGAAAGGAGCAAGGCTGGGATCTCCTCCCTGATGTCTGGGATGTGTCATCCAGAGGTAGGAAGGGAGCCCTTCAGGCCCTGGGCAAGGCTGAGTGCAGGGGCCATGGCTGCCGCCTGGTTTGGGTCAGGAGTGGGGCACCAGGGAAGCGCCCAGTGAGGCCAGGCCATCTTACCCCACTCTCTCCCCATCACACCTCCAGCCACACCCCAGGCAGCAACCTCTTCAAACCCTTTAGTTACAGAATCACAGAATCAGTTAGGTTGGGGAAGACCTCTGAGATCATCCCATCCAACCTATGAGTGAACACCACCATGACAACTACAGCATGGCACTAAGTGCCATGTAGTGTCTTTCTTAAACACCTCCAGGAACCGTGACTCCACCATCTCCCTGCACAGTCCATTCCAATGTTAATCACCCTTTCTGTGAAGAAATTCCTCCTAAGGCCCAAACCTCCCCTGGAACATCTGTGCCCTCTCATCCTGTTGCTGTTTGTCTGGGAGAAGGGGCTGAGCCCCACCTGGTTACACCCTCCTTTCCAGGAGTTATGGAGAAGGATAAGGTCCCCCTGAGCCTCCTTTCCTCCAGACTAAGCAACCCCAGCTCCCTCAGCTGCTCCTCACAGGATTCGTGCTCCAGACCCTTCCCCAGCTCCACGGCCCTTCTCTGGACTCGCTCCAGCACCTCAGTGTCTTCTACAAGACATAGTAAAATTTTACAATTATTACAATTATTAAAATAGCTTGCAATTACTACCGCAATTATTTACCGCTTATTTACCAACTACTTCATTGTACAAGCCTTTTTATTGCAAAAATTGCCTTTTTTTTTCTTTTTTTTTACAAAACAATAACATAGGCTGTAGAGACATAAAATATAAACTACAGTAGTACACAGAACAACACTCCGCACCCCCGCTCGTGGGCCGGCACCCCCGGGGCGGTGCCGCGGTGACGCGGCGGAAGCGGCGGAAGCGGCCGCGGTTGTCCCGGTAACCAACGCCGGGGCCTGCAGGGGCCATGGGCGAGCTGGGCCCGGACGAAGGCGCCGGGAACACGTACAGCCTGCGGCCCGGCCTCCAGCACCGGTGAGGCCCCGGGGGAGGGTGGGGGAATGCGGGCCGGCGTGATGGGAGGCATTGGGTTGGCGCGGTTTGGCCCCGGGAATGTGGGAGCTGCGGTGGGAATGTCGGGGAGGGCGTCCCTGGGCGTGAGGCGGTGCGGGGTGCTGGGAATGGGGGCCCCCGAGGGTTTGGGGTTGGAGGGCACTGGGCTCCCAGTCCAACTTTGACACCCGCTCAGGTGGGGGATGCTGCTGGAGGGGCAGCTTCCAGAGGGGCTGGTTTCACCCCTGTTGGTAGGTGTTTGGCTTTCAGCAATATCTCCATTTTAGCAGGGCTTTTTTTCCCCACAGCTTGTCATCTGTCATTTTTCTCTAATACGTGAAAGCTACATTTTCCCAGGTGGGGTTGTGTATGTTTCTGCACATTGTGTGATCTTCCCGGGCTTTCTGTTGCACTTTTTTTTTTCCCCTATGATAGATTTAAATCATCCACAGTAAAAGAATGCATCCATGCGATACTGAAGGAGAAGCTGGCCAATGTACAGTACATCCCAGAAGAAATGCCTGAGCTTACAAAGTCTTTATCAGAGACAATAAAAGACAGACTGAAAGGTAAGGAGGTTTGCTGGGGAAGTAATTTCTTTTCTTGCCATGTCCTCTCCCTTTTGACAAGATCCCTCTTTCTTCTTTTATTCTTGAAACTTATTCCTCCCCTGTTGACTGACTTGAGTCTACTGTTATGAAACAATCTGTCCTATATACGTACATTCCTCGCCTGCGGAACTGGAGACCTAATTCAAGCAGACAAGATTTGGTTTTGTATAGCTTGGCAGGTGTGTGATGCCAGCCTTGGAGGGGCTGCAGGGGGAGAGAAGCTGCATTAGAGAGAAGAAAGAAGTGATGCTTCATTGCTTCTTGCTTCCATAAAACGGACCCTTCCTCCTGCGAGTTAGATCAGAGCTGGAATAGCAGTGGAGATCAGAACAAGGCTCAGGGGGCACAGGGAAGAGGGAGAGAGGACAGTCAGCCAAGGAGGGATGTGACTACAGCCTTACAGTACTGGAAAAAGGTTGTGCTGCTGCACAGGATGCCCCCCAACATTTTTGAGTTCTAGAAGAAAAGTGCAGGCACCGGCAGGTGTTTCCTGAGTTCCGTGCTGGAACAAGTACATGGATGTGTGTGCTGGCATGGACACTTCTTTTGCCTTCCTCCTGGGGACAGGCTGGTGCTCCATCTGCTGGGCTGGCCTGATGTGGTGGCACAGCCACACGGTCACCCTCGGTAGGAGCCGTGGATTTGTGCTTCTCCCAGAATTACACATCTGCTTTAAAGCCAACAGCAGCTGTAGTCCCTGCACGTGTTGATGCCAAGCTCATCTGCACTGGGCTTGGTTTCAGTAATGTGTAACCACAGTGGCAGCAGCCTGAAGCGAGGCTGGCCCGGCGTGGCTGCTCTATCAGCTGGCTTCTCTGATAAGCATTGACGTGGTGGATGTTAACAGAGCCAGCATGCTGTGTTTAATCCTCCAGTGGAAACAGGGCTCTGGAGTCATCCTGGGACACTGCTTTGTTGAAGACAGGCATTGGGACCTATATTTGATTTTAAACATGCTTGTTCTGATTTGGCTTCTGGAACACTGCCATGGCCTGATTGGATCTGGCCTGTGCCCCAGAGGTACTTCTTTACTATTGTGAAACAACAGCACATCTCTGCAGACACATAACACAGCTATTATGTGGCCTTTTATCCCACTCAGAAGCAAAGGAAACACCTGTGTGGCAGAAGAATCTCACAAGGCCTTTGCCTCAAAGCAGTTCTAAAATAAGACAGTTTTTTTCAAATTGCATTTTGTCCACCAGCAGCTTTATTCATGTTCTTTTCATGTGGTCAGTTCTTGAAAGTTGTCAAAGCAGAATGCTGACATACAGTGTGGCTGCTCAGGGGTGTCTTGTGCCTTAGATGCACCTTTTGATGGATGCCAACTACCCTGTTCACTCTTCAAATCCAATAAAACCATGGTACTCCGTAGTAGGAAAATGAAGCCTTGCAAGGCAGTGTGTTCACTTGGCTACTTGCATAGGCTAGTACAGGCCACTTGCTTTGTAGCCAGAAATCTTTAGCTCTCAGGGTTCTGTTTTGGGATCGTATTTGAAAAAAAAAAATATTGCTCTCACTAATATTTTTTTTCTCTCCAGAGGAGGGATTTGACAGGTACAAGATGGTGGTGCAGGTTGTCATTGGAGAGCAGAGAGGAGAAGGAGTGAAGTAAGTTTTGCATCTTCTAATTGTATTTCTATCACGTTTTTTGGGTTTGGGTCTGTTTTTTTCCTTTGGAAGCTGCTTCCATCTTCCCTAGCTGCAAAGATCTGTCTGCAGATGATAAAGCGTAAATCACTTTCTCTTCACTTTTCGTGGTAACTTGAGGGTTTAGGTTTTGGCTGATTGAATTACCAGTGATAATTGGCTCTATGGTGGTTCTTAGCAAGCTGAAATGCTGAAGAGCATTTGTGAGGAGTGTTGCAGAAGCATTTTATGTTGTATTCATCATCATGAATATAATGAGTTAGGGTACACACCTCATCCATTCCCAAGGCCCTGCTGGAGCACAAAAGCCATGGTAACTCACTTCTGTCGAAAGCCAGAAAGCTTCCATAAGCACTTCATTTCCTTTTTTCAGAAGTTTCGATTTCTATAATCCCCCTTCGATACTGTCATGGGAACCAAGCCTAGATTCCCATGTGGGTGCTGAGCACTTGCAGTCAGCTCCAGATGCCTGCAGTCAGACAAAAGAATTCCTCTTGGCTGCAATAGAGGGCTGTAGCTTTCTATTACTAGTGGGTAGGGAGAAGACAAAAGGGAACAGCTCGAAAGGTTTATGTGCTTTATCTGCTGGGCTTATCTTTATTATTGTGCCTGGTACTCCAGCAGAAGATAAGTGCAGCAGAGCTGTAATCAGATCTGCTCCCTCCCTGTTCTGGAGGTCAGAGAGGAATATCTGTACCTGCTGCTCAGGCTTTTGTCAGGAATGTCCATCTGCAGGCAGACTGCTCCAGAAGCACCATACCAGGGTGAACAGTTCAATGTTCAGGTGGTCTGATCAGAAATGTGAAGCCCAGCAACACAAGCTGACAGAGCAATTGGGGAAATTTCCCAGTTTACAGCAGACAGGAGGCAAGATTGAAGCACGATCACTGACATCCTTAATGCAAAAAACAGGTAGCCAGTGTATTCCAGAGGGAAAGTGGAATACTGAAGTGAAAAAAAAAAGGCAGGATAACCCTGAGGGCTAAGGTAACAGAAGGATGAAATTCAGTCATCTTAGTACGGCAGTCAGACATGGAGGGACTGTGCCCCAAAAGGAATTCCATCAGCTGAGACTGACTGGGGCAGGCAGGAAGTGGGATTCTTGCAGCAGAGAAAGGGGAATGTCAGTGCCTTTAGACAAGGCAGCAGCAAGGTCTCATATGTAAGATCCTGTTATTGTCTGGTCGGTTGTCCTCAGGATAGGGCTTGGGTGTGTCAGTCCATCAGGATGGTCAGGGAACAGAGGGTATAGATACGAAAAGACTAGAAGAGGTCATGGTCTCGTAGCATGGAATCTGCCAAGGAATACGATAGCTCCCTATAAATAAGTTGGGAGTGTGTGCCATGAGGGTGCAGGAGGTGAAGGACAAGAACAAATAAGCTAAATTAGCCACTGATATGCATAGGCCAGAAGTCAAAGATTCTTAAGCATGAGGTTTCAAGCCCTGCTGCACAGTGGAGGTGGCAAGGTTGAGAGCTGATGAGTTTGAAGGTGGAGCAGATACAGAGGGGATTACAGCATGTGGTAGAATTCAGCAGTAGAGAACCAGGCTTGGGATTCAGAAGCACACTTCCCAATTCTGTAACCTTTAAAGCAAGCTCAGTTTGGTTTTCAAGGGAAGTATCTGTGATCACTTAGGTCATTACACTTGAATTCTGGGTAATGTCCCTGTCTGGCTCCTTTGTCTAGCATGGCTGCACGATGTTTCTGGGACGCTGACACTGACAGCTGTGCTCACGACGTGTTCATGAACGTAAGTATGGGCTGGATTCCCATGGGAAGTGCAAGGCTACTTGCTTTTGTATGAGAGGCAGAGTCACCTTAAATATGGAGCAGAAAGGAAACAACTACTAGAGGGAAGGAATCAAGATTATTGAAACAGCCTGATTTACATCCTCATTCACAAAACATATTTAGATATAATAGCCAACGTAGTAAAAGTTCTCTCCTGAGCAGGTCACACAGTACTGTACAAAAGTCATTGTAGTCACACCATTTTACTGCTGGGGAGAGGAAGCACAAGACATAAAGTCTTTTCTTACATACTTTGCTGAACTGCAGTCATGGAGTATGGCTGAAATCCAGGATTGAGTCAAAGTCAAGGTTTTACTTCATTATTAACTTTATTTTAAACTGACACACCTGTGAGTGTATAGATGGAGGAAATTCAGGTGCTTCTGGTATCCATATGCACTGACCTGGGTTACACCACAAGTGAGGTGAATAAGAAACTTAAATAAAGGCAGAAAATTGCAATATATTACCATACAGTTATGGTCTGGTCTAAATATTCCCTGAGGTTTGCCTGTTCCACTAGCAAAAAGCTTGCTTTGACTAACACGGAGCCTTTCTCTGTTTTCCCCAGGACAGCCTGTTTTGTGTGGTGGCTGCATTTGGCTGCTTCTACTATTGAAGGTGACAAACATTGCACAGAAGGACAGATGTGGGGGAGAATGCTTTGGAGTATTTTTTATTTAAGTGCACAAAAGCATCATGTTCTTCCTTTAGTACCTAACAAAATTAACAGCTCTACGAAGCACATCCTATGCCTGTTCTACACACTACAACATTCCTTCTTCCTTGTGGATATTGATACAGCTTTAAGCACAATAGTATTATTATTATTATTATTATTATTATTATTATTATGTCCTTTATTTAAATGGCCCTTTGTTTTTTATATAGTGTTGGTTTTGTCCTAAAAGTGTATTGCCAATTATTGCTTCTAAGGCAAACTCAACTTCTGTCTCGAAAGGGTTCTGTTACTTTTATTTTTATGAAATTAATGAAATATTTATAAGAAAAAAACAATAAATCTATGTATTTAATATTTCTTCTCCTATGGCATTTTCTTCCACTCTACAAGATGCACTAGCCTGGATGGCTTGTCTGCATTTCTCAGGTGAGCATTTTCACGATTCTTTGTCAATTAACCCATAAAGCTGACTTCTGATTCTCGTTATCCAGATTTGTTCCTATGACTTCCACAACTGGGCTATGAGTCCCAGCTGTGTCACATGAGATGGTATTAATTGATGGAAAGTCAATTAAGGTATTTAGGACATTAGGCCAGCAGCCCACACACCCCATGACTGCCAGAACTCCTCCCTGCAGTAACCGCTCCTTGGTTTGGTGCAGTTTGGCACCCATGGATGCTGTGAGTGATCATTGCTCCTCACCCTCTTCAGCAGACACTGCAGAGCTTTCTCAATCCCTCTGTAATTGTTTTGGAATATGAGGGTGGATGTTTGGAGACCAGCTTTGCTAGGACTCCAGGGAAAGGCTGCAGTAGATCTGCAAAAGAGTGCTAAAGCTTCTCAGCTCCCCAAAAGTTAAAGGACCAGGTTGGTTCCTGAGAGAGTGGGTGCCACCAGAGTACATCTTAGGGTGCCCATCAGAAGACAGGATGAGTTGCTCTGTGGTGGTGCCTGTTCTCTCTCTGCTAACAGAGCAAGCACAGCTGAACCATTCCAGTGGCATGAATGGGTTTTAGAGTGCTGAAGCAGGGTGAAGTGAACCCTAAATCCCACCCTCACTAACTTAGAGCAGAACACACCCTCCCCATGCAGCTCTTGGAAGCCAGGGAAGTAAAAAATCACGACGCATCTTCTAGTATCCCTCTTTCAGCCACAATGCTGGAGGCATAGAGAACCACTGGTTCTCGATTGTATTAGTTTTAAATATTTTGATAATGAGTCTTCCTCTCCTTTTCCTCTGGTGGGAAATAGAAGGTGACTTCTCTGATTGCTTTGCTGTTCCCTGTGGCTGTCACCCGTTAAGAAACCTGCAGAGAGATGCAACAGTGCTGCTCGGTTTGTGCACAACCTGGGAGTGTGACTTTCGGGGAACAGCAAAGCCCTCCACACAACAACATTTTTCCAGGAGATGGTACATACGACCTCAGACTCACTTTGATGCTTTTATAAAGTCATGGCTATTAAATCACAATGTTTCACCTTGCATCTGCTCCATTTTGGAGGGGTTTAATGGCTTCTTCACAAAGGTGTTGTGCAAAGCAGGTGAGTAGGTTTGGGTCTGTAATCACCCAGCCTCACCACCCTTGGCTGTGGCAGGGGTCGCATAAGGGATGCTGTATTTTCCCTGGAGAAAGATCGAGCCACTGCTGAGGCACTGCACGTCAGTGTGGACAGCAGGGCAGCTCCTTCGTTCCAGAACCTTTGGAATTTACACTGGATGCATCCATACACTGGACAGACTGAGACTTCATCACAGTCTCCCCTCCTCACGAGAAGCAGAGGGGCAGACACTGATCTCTTCTCTGTGGTGACCAGTGACAGGACCCAAGGGAATGGCCTGAAGTTGTGGCGGGGGATTGGGTTGGATATCAGGAAAAGGTTCTTTCCCCAGAAGGTGGTCGGGCACTGGACCAGGCTCCCCAGGAAAGTGGTTATGGCACCAAGCCTGGTGGACTCAAAAAGCGTTCCGATAAGGCTCTCAGGCACTTGGTGTGACTCTTGGGGATGGTGCTGTGCAGGGCCAGGAGCTGGACTTGGATGATCTCTGCGGATCCCTTTCAGCTCAGGATATTATTCTGTGATAGGAAGAGCCGCGGGGCAGGACCGTGGTGAGCCGGAACGGAGCTTCCAGGCGCGGTTTC
>NW_008236696.1:6364003-6366998 GCF_000691975.1 Corvus brachyrhynchos | reverse complement strand
TCTGGGGTGGGTTTGGGTTGGCGGCACATGAGGGCACCGCGCGCTCCTCCTGTGGAGCCGGTCAGGTCCCTCCCCGGGCCCCTCTCCCAGCGTGGTAGCCGTGGCACAGGCGGAGGGCGCGTCGGGAGGTGCTGGTCGGTCGGGACGTGGAACACTGGCTTTGGGCAAGAGGGCAGTGTCTGCTGGGGTGGTCGTGATGCGCTGCGTCCCCTTTGTGGGGGCTTGGGCAGAGGCCGGGGCTCGGGCATGATGCTCCGAGATGGCAGGATTAGCAGCTGAGAGGAGACAGCGCCAGATCAGTGGGAAACTTTTGTACTGCACCCTCAGGGCTTGGAGCGTGGGGGCTACAGGGGACATCCCCCCACCCAGGGGACACAGTCAAAGCCTAGGGAGGACAGTGAGGAGGTGGCCCTGGCTGCGGCGAAGGAAGGTGTGACCCAGCTGCTGCGTAGGCGCACATCGTCTCTAACCCGCTTTTTGTGTCCACCGAAGTCCTGGATGCACTCACTGATTAATGGTTTTGTAATTGGACTTAAAAGTCCTCAGGAATTCTGAGAGCTGTGATGCTCCTCTGTTGCCCTCGCTCGCTGTGGAGGTGCAGGATGCTGCAGGTGGCCTTCCCTCTGTCCCCACCCTGTGCTGCTGCAGCACCAGGACCTTGGCAAAGGTTGGGGTGGTCAGAAACAGGTAATGCTGGGTTTCCATCTACAGGACCCTGGGATCTGAGGACAGCCACTGTATTTGGTTTTGAAATTCAGATGACAAATACCCATGCATTATTTCCCAAAGGAATTTGCTGTATCTACAGAATTACTAAAATTCCTGATTTTGAGCTTTCTCACTGCAAGGTCTGCATTGTAAATCTCTTGAAATCACTGTACCAAGAGCAACAAACAATAACTGTTGCAGTAAGGAATTGGTATTGGCGTGTAAACTTACTAAAGGAGGTTTACATCTCCAGTCTCAAAAAGCTCTGTTGCTAATCCCTAAAAACAAAACGATGCAGAAGTCAGGTCAGAATGACCACCTATTCTCATACTTCATTGTCCCTGACAGTATCTTTTCTGGTATTCTGCATAAACCCTATTTCTGCTGCTTCACTCACCCAGCAGAGGCTGTCACATGTCGGGACACTCAGTGCCTGGAGGTTATGGTATACCTAGAAAGGCTGTGAATTCACAGAGAAGGTCTTGACAGCAGTTTCTCTTTTTTACGTGTGTATTACCTAGCAACACTATCTAGGTGACCGTGCTGAACTGTTTTCACTTGTGGTTAGGCAGAATTATCTTACACCATTTGGGACTTTGCTGGTGTGAAGCAGCATCTTTCCATCGATGGCAGGACATGGGTACCAGAGCTTCTGCCTACTCAGACTCTGCTTGAGAAAATGTTACCAGCCTGCCTGGACCAGTAGGGGATGTAAGGCCTGGGGGGTTGTTTTAGCAGGTACAGCAAAGGTGTGGATGCTGTTGGACCAATGTGTGGCACCGGCTGAACTAGAATCCCTTTTATATGTTCGTGTGGCTTTTAACACACTGAGGGACAGCTGCTTTTGTTAATCTTCATCCAAGGTAGCGGAAGCAGCTTGTGTTTTACAAATGGACAGGACTCTGCCAGATGCTGCAGTAACCTTTATAAGGGGCACAAGGGCTTAGACCATCCAGGTGGAGCAGATGCTGACTGTGGGGAGCGTTGCAGTCTGTCTGGAGGTGAGCAGGCTGGGTTGTAGCCAGCAGCACTCTCTTTCCAGGCAGATGCTCTGAGTCTGGAGACTGGGACAGAGCTGGGCCTGGCAAGCCCGGACTGGGCATGAAGTTGCTTTGGAGACTGGGCAAGTTTTTTAAGCACTGATAGAAGAGAGATCCATGATGAGCCTTCTGTCATTAATGTCTCCCAGGCCTCTGTCTCCACAGATCTCCACAGGGATACACACCAGTAAGGTTAATTGGAGACTGGGGGTTGCAGGTGAGGGAGAACAGGGGGAAAAGGATTCTCTTTGATCTATGGTCAAGGAATGCAGAGGAATGTAGGGTCGATTTGGTACTTTATAGCCTGGCAAGGGACTTATGTGAAGTGACAGGACTTACTCCTTTTCCCTGAGGCTCTTGCTTACATGCTGTCCATGTGTCAAGGCAGTTCTCTGCAGACAGCTGGCAGAGTGCAAAGTTTAGTAGTATTGCCTGCAGATGAGTCAGCAGAAGAGAAATATCTTGTTCCTGTAAAGTGCAATGATCTTGTAGGCAAAGCAGCACATGACAGTCACATCTGACTGTGCCAACGCCTTCCAAGTTCAGAGGGACGATAGGACAGCCTTGGAGCAGGCAGTGCCACCCAGGGAGCTGTGGGTGTCCCAGGGCCTCGCTGGTCCAGCTGCTCTGGGTCCCTGCTGGGAATTCCAGCAGCCTTGGGCTGGAGCATTTACTGAGTTGTTACAGTGAGCTCGTTTTCAGTTTAAGTTGCAGCATTTATTTTGCTTCACAGGTAAATCTGCAAGTGAAAAGCAGCAGAAGTGGCAGAAGAAATCCTGCTACTGATGTAGGTTTGCAGTTAATATTCTCCAAGAAGTTCTTCAGGAGATCAAAAGGCAGATGGGCCAGGTCCTCATGCCATCCGTGTTCCTAGGTACAGAAAGATCTGACTGCTTCTCTGGTGTAGTGTGAGGCTGGAGTTCTCTGACACCACAGAGATTAAAAAACATCAGCACTGTCCATGAAGATGCAGAGAGTGAGATAAGGCTTTGGCTAAGCAGGAAGATTTACTGTGCCTATTCTAACCTCTTCTACCTGCCAGAGGTGTTAACTTTGGTGTTGTGGTTCAATTCCAGCTCTGATGATGGTGTAGTTAACTGACACTAAAGGAGAAGTCTAAAATTCCTTCCCTGCCAATACATTTTTTTTTTCTTCTAGTAATCAATGCTTGTCCTTTTTCCCCCTCACAGAAGTGGCTGTGTTTCAGTGGGATTCAGTGATTCCCTGACAGGGAAAGCAACTCTTTC
>NW_008236696.1:6352941-6363657 GCF_000691975.1 Corvus brachyrhynchos | reverse complement strand
CCCCATCTGGCAGTCAACTGCTCCTTGCCGAGCCTGTGCAGGTCTCTCTCTCTCTCAGTGAGTTAGCTGGCAGGTGATGCAAGGCTCTTCTTTGATACAGTATGCACCAAAGAAATACGTTTCAGAAGAAAAGCCCTGAGTGTCTTATAAAGTGGTGCAGAGACTGTGATTTGCCCATGGCTTTCCCAAACAGGGCAATTCCAGCTTTTCTCCTTGCAAGCAGTTTCTCATATTCAGCCATGAACTCAATAATGCAGGAGGGTGACACCTTAAAATAGAACAATGTTAATATTTTACAGCAAGGCTTTTTCTTCTGGTTATGCTTGGTTTCTATCTTGAAGTGTTCAGAATGAGCTTTGAGAGTTATCTTCTCTTTGCTCTTCCCCATCTGCTGCAAATGTAATTAATTTTAGAACAGGCAGTGTTTTATGCATTTGGGGAAGCAAAGCCATGTCCTCATGTGTTAAGCTCAGCTACAGATGCTGGATCCCACTGTTGGTAAGTAATTGTTTGGGATGCTATTTTAGTCCCTTGGGTCAAAATGAAGCATTCTAAGATTAGTAGGTTTATTGCAGTAAGGTGTGGTGTGTTTCCAGTTTTTCATGAAGACAAGTTTGGTGATGGGAGGACTTCTCAGAAATGCACTAGCCACAGGACAGAGGTTTTGAAGTTCTGAATAGTGGTAAAATTACTGTTTCATTTCTGCATTAATTTGAGTAATTACAGAGCTGTGTCACTCATGAAGTGCCCAGCTGTCCGGACACTGCAGAGGCTACTTCAGCAACATCTAACCTGTAAGGTCAGAGCAGATGGAGCATATTTATCCCCCCCTTGAAGCTGGTTTCTCACTTGGTATGTCGGGTAGAGCAGCTGCTGCTGTGCAGCTGATGCTGATTTAATACACAGCGAATAATAGAGTCCTTCAAGTTGGAATCCATTACCTTAAGTTGTTGTTTGCCATTGTTTCACTATGTATACCCTGAGAAATGGAAAAGTTAGGAGATGGTTGGGTGTGGGAGGAGCTGGAAGAAGCTGTTGGAGTTTTCTCCTGAGCTGGGACAGTGCCTGCCCTGTGCTGTAACCTGCAGTTCTTTGGCTAACCATGAGATTTGCACCCAGCAGCAAAGTGCTAATTCAGCAGAGACTGTACTTGTGTGCAGAGAAGTGTGGTTGCTCTGATGGGCCAGGCTTACGTGGGAAGAGCTTCACCTGGTTATGTGTGGGTCTGCTACATCTGTGCTTCAGTGCCAAAGCCTCTGCTTTTGATCTTTTACTGGGCAGTGGTTCAGAATGTCTGCATTCAGCACATTAACAGACCTTTTAATTCTCTCCCAAGGTAAGGAAAGCAAGTGGTCGGAGACTTGAAGCACAGTGAAATTATTTTAACCAAATAACAAGAAAATCAGCTGCTGTTTCCCCCTCTATTTCAATGAAGTCTGGGGTTACTTGAACCAGAGACAGATGTTTGCTGCTGTTTGTGAACCTCATTGTTTCTGTTAGGACCACAGTGGTAAATGACTGATGCAGGGTATGCTTGCAAGATGACACCTTGCAAAATATAAGAATGATTTGTGTCATACCCTGTGTTTTCACAGAGGCACTCCTAAACGTGCTGCATTTATAGCACAGATCTTGCCTGAAAGTTAAATGTTTTCTTAAATGTTTGAAGACTTGGGTCTCAGGGTTGCAAACTCTTTTTGCCTGAGGTTGTGTTTGCACCCTCCCATATGTTTGTTCTCAGGAAATAGTAAATTAATTACTGGAATGGGAGAAACGGCAAGCTTGACTCACAGGCATTATGGAGTGAGTGCTGGATGGGTCACACAGTTCTGAAGTGTCCTTGTGGCTGCTCTTCACTGTCACTTTTATCTTCTCCACACTATTTTTTTGGCTCCCTACTGAGCTAGGATTCTCTTTTGTTCTTAGTACATTGTGGTAGGCCTAGCAGAGCAGCCAGGGATACTTACATGTAAGTAGCCCCAAACGAGTTCAGCTGTGTCTGACCCTAAAACTGTCCATAAGGTATCATCATGCTGATGCTCAGTGGGGAGGGAGAGATATTTGCATCTCGTTAAACTGCTTTTTAGTTGTTACTTTGGAGCATTCCTTAACCGCGAGTCATGTGTGCTTGAGTAAGTCCGATCACTAAATCTGCTACTTAACAGCTCTTTCACAAAGCACACCCTTCCTGGCTGCCGAACTGCGGAGCTTTGCCAGTGGCCCTTAGTGGCGACAGTCCCAGCTCATCCCAAGTAGAACACTCAGCAGACCCCCTCTGCTGAGGAAAAAGGTGCTCTTCAGAGGGGCATCTGCTCTTTGTCACACCTTGCACTTGCCCCACCTAACATTCCAGCACGCCCACTGCATGTGGGTGGGGAGATGCTTTAAATTCCGCACCACTCTTGTTATTGGGGAGTTGAGGCACGCACCTAAGGATCGTTCCTGGGCGGAGAGGTCACGCTGCTCTGGGGAATAGCAGGCCAGAAGTGCTATGTGCTGTGCTGGAGAGGTGCACACTTCAAGTCAACAAGGGAGATAATGCTGCTTTTTAGTTTTTGCAAATCTAGCACCCCTTTCTAACTCCTGCAGCAGCCGAATATTCGCCATCATGCCTTCTTATAAATCCCTATTTTTGCTTCAGCTGTGTGAAGCTGGAGTTACTAACACTCCAGGCCCTTTTGGAAAGGTTCAGTGACTCCAGCTTAAAGCCCAGATAACATCCTTCCTTACAATTGTCACAGTTTTTCTCCCAAATTGGTCGTGTGTCTGTCTGTTCATCACTGAAGCAGTTCAGTTGAACCACCACTAATTGCAAATTGGTACATAAAGTGCCAGAAGTAAGTGTGGCCTAATGTGGTGTCAGCAGCTGCTTCCCCATCTGCTGAGTCACCACTGCGGTGGGGACAAGGGACAAGAGGGGAACATGGTGGCAGCCATCCCAAGGTGGGCTGTCCCCACTGGGGTGTTGCAGCTTAGTCTTACACAAATGACAAAGCAAACAGCTAGCCAGCTACTCATTTAAGTTGTGAGCCCTTCCCTCACCCTTGTCCTTCTGCATAGATCTGCTCCTTCCTCTCTTCAAGACTGTACAGGGATGCAGCACACCCACCAGCTGTCCTGGAGGGTGTAAAGGGTAAAGAATCCAAATGAGAGCTGGAGGAGGGCTGAATGTGGGCTGGGCATGCCATAAGCCTTCGGTTGCCTTTCAGATGTGAAAATAGCATAATTAACCTCGTAGTAATGATTTATAATTTGCATTGCAACCCTTGTGTCTGTGTCTCTCCAGCCAGCTGACTGCTGCACACTTCTCTCTGCAGAACAGCTCTGAGTTGCATTAAATGATTCAGTATTCCCACCAGGCACTGTTTGTCAAGCCTTGGCAGCTGATGCCGAATACAACTGGCTAAGCCCCTTGTGAGGTGGCTGTGTCTTTGCACTGACCTTCTGTACACTCTGCCTGCTGTTGACTGATTCTGCTTTGGAAGAACTGAGAAATATCTCCTTTCTTTTTTTTCTTTTCTCCCCCTCCTTCATTTTGTTCCAGTTCTTTCTGGACGTGCTTGGCAAGATGGAGCCACCGACCTCCTCCAGACTGAATTCCCGAAAGAGAAGAAAAGATGGATCAGGCCCTAATGGGGCAACAGAGCTGGATGGAATTCCTCCAAAAATGTCCCGACGCTCACTCGTAAGTAAGCAGAGATAAGAATTCTGGGAGCCTGTGAGATGAGGACACTGAGTTGTAACAGCAAAAAGATACAGGTGGTGGTTTGTCTGTGGACTGAGAAAAGAAGGAGGGGGCAGGGGAGAAGAAGCAAATGACAATAGCTCTTCTTCTTGCAAATCCAGCTTGGAATCTTCCTTTGTTCATACTAATAACATACTTACAGCATGGACTTAAATTAGGTCTGAGGCAAGCATCACTAAGCTGCTTTTGTGGTGTGTCCGGCTTGTCACTTAAGCTGAGCCAAACAGACATGCACTTAGATAGCCATGGAGAAGTAGCAGGCATTTCTCACAGGTGGGTTTTAAGTGACCCACCGGGAGGGAGAAATACTCCAAAGAAGCACATAATGGAACTGGAGGAGGGTCTGAAGCCTGTAAGCACCTGCAGAAGTGATCTGTTGAATCCACGCTCTGACGCACTGGGAAGATCACTGTTCATTTCATTCTCTTGGTCTGGAGAGAGAGAGCATTTATGTTGCTGGTACTTTGGGAGTGTCCAGGAAAAAAACCGCAACAACCAACCAAAAAGATTTGTTTTCTAGATCAACCTGGGGACGGCTTTAACTAGCTAAAGCCAGTGGGATCTCTTTTGAAGGGGGTCCGATCCAGTTAATGCTACTGTAAAAGGTTATCTTTAACTTGTCCTTGCCGCAATATTGCAATGATTGGCTTTTTATAGTTCTTCTGTGCCCTCTTCCTGGGGCTGTCCTTTGCATCACGTGTGCTCTGGTTGTTGTTTCCTTATCTCTGTCAAAAGCCAGCAACGTGGTGATGTGTTGCAGCTTTCCTCCTCAATGACAATGTTCTGCTCTTCAGGAGGGCTTCAGCCCTGTCCCAGAGCATTGACAGGTCATAGTGAAGTAAGAGCAGCACCAGCAGTGAGAAATGAGGAGGCAGGCACTGCAGATGGAGGCTCGAGCTGTTGTGTGACTTACCCCACAGAACCTTTGTCTTTGACTGTTGCCAAAACCCACCCTCCCTCTTAAAGATCCCACGTATTTCAATAAGGAAAGAGAAGTGTGCAGGTTATTTATTAGTCCGTAGGAGTCACTTGCTCTTTGAGTTGCTCTCTGTCCCGTGTTAGAAATAAAGCATCTGCGAACAGCACAAGACAAGTAATATCTAGCCACTTTCTAAGCTTCCTGCCTGTTTTTTAGCCACAGGGCAAATACAGTTCTGGTGAAAGATTTTTTTTCTTCCTTTTGCAAAAGTTTTATTTATTATAGCAAGAGTAATAGTGTTGCCTGACTGTGAGATTACCTTGAAGCCTTTACCACTCCCAACTAAGCAGCTGTTGGCAGAATGTTCCCCTGAAGCAGCAGGGCTCAGCAGCAGATGGTGGTAACAAACCTGCTGACACATAAGCCTTTTGTATTGTGCACATCAGGTTGAGTTTTGACCCTCACTGGCCCTGCAGGGGAAGGGCAAGACTCTGGCAGGACCTTTTGAGGACATTTCTCTGTGTTCCTCTGATAATTTTGATACGGTTTTTCTGTGCTTTTATTTCTAACTTCATATCAGGAATGTGCCAACTAAACTGTCAAGAATCCAGTTTTATATGGCAGTCCTAGACTTAATGGCAGTTATGATAGGAGAGACCTGCAGGCCTTATCTGACAGTGAGGATCCTGGTAGAGGAGGTGCTGTGTGAAATGTGGAGCCCTCAGTAAGTTAAAGGAGATGTTCAGTAGTAGCAGTTTGTTTGAATGTAGTGGTCAGTGGCTGTTCTCCTGTGCATTTCACTATAAGTGACATTCTAATAAGGAATGACACTGACCAGAATAGCTGCGGTTTTTCTGGTTGCACTGGTGCTGGACACTGTGGCAGGATTCTGCACTGGGACAGGAAGCCAGAGAGGAAGCTGTGGATTAGCCTTTTTCAGCTTGACGGTATTGTAATGATTTGTAAGCTTGTTTCCTAGTGTTCTGCCTCAGGAACAAGATGTCCATTGCAGCCCTACACGTTCCAGCTGGAAGGAAATTGAGCTGTTTTGTTATGGGAAGGGCAGATGTTTCGTTCCCATTCCGAGCAGACCAGAAATGATGCCTGGACTTCAGCTGTTGATTAAATGTACTGCTGTGGTCAAGCTAGCAGGCTAGAGGGGTTTTCTTGCAGAAGTTGGGAGTTACTCTGCCACAGATCAAACTCAGTGTCTCGCTTGTATGGCTCAGAAATGGTGACAACACACAGGGAGTTAGTGCTGTGGTTGGTATTGCTCCTCTGCTCGTTCATGTACTCAAATCAAGGAGCTGTTACAGTTTGTGCATCACAGCACAAGCACTCAGGCACAGCAGAGTCTTACCAGAGTGGGCAGAGCTGGAGCTGTGACAGTGAGGTTTGAAGCTTGGCTTGTGCTGCTGTAAATTGCTGTTTGCCAAAGCCTGAGTTTAGCTGCTGCAGTTCTGAGCCTCTGATTTTCTTGGTTCAGTATAACTACTGTCTTCTAAACTCTTCTTTTCTCTCTCTCTTCCTCTCTAAACTCAGGCTAATCACTCTGCAGGGCTGTTTTGAGGTTTTACACTGATTAGTCTTTAGTACACGTGCCTGAATTGTGCAGAGGCACAGTGAGCACAGTGAGTCACCCAGTGACGAGGACACTGTAATGTCAGTGCTGCCACTGTAAACTGCCCTCACATTTGCACTCTCACAGTGAAACTTCCCTGGCTGTTTAGGGACTGAGGGAACCAGCTCCGTTCTCAGACGAAGTGGAGATTGACTACAGCAAGCCATACATCAGAGTGACGTATGAAGAAGCCATGAGAGGGACCCCTTGTAAGTAAGAACACAGACTGGAAGGGGATTGTGTAAATGTTGGGTTTGGGGGGTGTGGGTATGATTGTGATATCTCTGAGACCAAACTACCCTTGGAGTTACAGAACTGCACACTTCTGTACTACTTTGTCTGAGGTAGCTTAAAGTTAAGCACTTCAAAAGTCATGTTTTCTGAAACTTGAAATGGGCAAGTAAAACTAATTTATATCTTAGTCCAGAATGTCCCATTCTAGCCTGGATTTGAATTAAAGTCAGTGTCATTAAACACCACAGGCCAACCTCACAACAAAAATGTGTCCTTTTATTTTCTAAACCAGGCTGGCAGAAACACTGTTCTCTTTGCAAGTGCGAAGGGGAGGTAGAGGCACAAGTGACACCTGAAGGGTGATTGCCCTCTTCTGCCAGAGTGTGCAGACAGTGCTGTCTTACCTAGCCTCTCTGTTATGGCTACAGAGACAATAAAAATGCTGCACTTGTATCTACTTGACTGCTGCTGAGAGATGAGCCAGCTCAGATTGAGACCTGGCTGTGGTTTCATGCCAGAGGTTCTGAAAATCCAGTGTATTTCACAGTCTGCATTAATTTCCCTGCTGAAACCCTCCAGAGTTTTCACAAAGGTCTCTGATTTCAACAGTGGTGGCTCTCCTGCCTGCCAAGACTAAAATACAGTGCACACTTCCTTGTTGCTGTTCATGTTTGTGCTCAGGGACTGTAGCTGCTGCAGGTACGGAGGAAAGGGAAGGATGTCCCAGCCAGTTTCCAGAATATGAATGAACATTCATAAAGGTCTGCCAGGACCAGCTCTCTTCCAGCATACAGAAAACTTTTGCAGTTGCAGATCTCCAAATCCTTGGCTCTTCAGAGCCTCCTGGCATCTTCAGATTGAGGTTTTAGAACTACTAAAGAATGGTTGTAAGAGGCTGTCCTCAAGCTGACCTCTCTGCTTGAACTTAACAGCCTTGACCATTGCATCAACTCCTCTTCTTGCTGCCTCCTGAGCTCTGTCTCTGGGTACCTCCAGGGCCCTGCCCAGACCCATGGGGTCTCAGCTTCCTGCCAGGTCTTCTGTCTGCCCCGTCTTCGCTGCAGGTTTGGTGCGCCTCTGCTCACCACTCCTCTGAGTCTGTCTGAACTGGGCTAAGGGAGCACCAGGCTGTTCCCAAGTGTGTCACATACCAAGACAGTGGCTTTTGGTTACCAGCAGCAAGAGGACCGTGGTCTTGTGTGGTCCCAAGATCAGAAGCCTTCCACTACTACATGGCAGCGCAGACTATCTCACTTTACCTCTGTGCTGACCTCAAAGAACTGAGCTACAATTTCCCCTGGCAGAGGTGGCCTGAGGGAATTTTGGTTCCTCATTAGTAGTAATAGTAGTAGTAGTCTTCTTGCTGCCTCCTGAGCTCTGTCTCTGGGTACCTCCAGGGCCCTGCCCAGACCCATGGGGTCTCAGCTTCCTGCCAGGTCTTCTGTCTGCCCCGTCTTCGCTGCAGGTTTGGTGCGCCTCTGCTCACCACTCCTCTGAGTCTGTCTGAACTGGGCTAAGGGAGCACCAGGCTGTTCCCAAGTGTGTCACATACCAAGACAGTGGCTTTTGGTTACCAGCAGCAAGAGGACCGTGGTCTTGTGTGGTCCCAAGATCAGAAGCCTTCCACTACTACATGGCAGCGCAGACTATCTCACTTTACCTCTGTGCTGACCTCAAAGAACTGAGCTACAATTTCCCCTGGCAGAGGTGGCCTGAGGGAATTTTGGTTCCTCATTAGTAGTAATAGTAGTAGTAGTGTATTTCTATGGATTTAGCTGGTAATGCCAGTGGTTCAGAAGAATTGTGTCTGCTTTTCTTTGACTAGTCCAGCTGTGTTTTTGAAAAAAGCCATACACTGCATGGGTCTGGGGGAGCTACTGATGCTGGTACCTCAACCAGACTGGTGGCTGTGGCAGCAGGCTGCAGAGGAGGATCCTGTAAAGGTCTTGAAATGCCATCCTGGCAGGCAGGAGCAAATCAGGCACGTGTGAAATATTTGGGCCAGTTCCCCTCTGCAGTTAATTCTGTATTTGGATTTCCATAGCAGGGAAATGTTCAGGGTTTGCTTTCCCCTTGGTCTCCCTTCACCTTGTTTGGGTGATACATGGTAGGCTTTCAGTCTGTCTTTGAATGTGGTTGTATTTCAGCTCTGTACTCCGCTCCATTTGTTTCCATATGGGAAGGCAGAGAGCCAGGCATTTATCTTCGCAATTCTGTCCTGGCTATGGTGCTGCATTCTGTAGCACCTCCATGACTTTCAGAAGGTCCTCAAACATGAGTATGAGCAGCAGTTGCTTCTCCAGGAAGGCATATTCATAGCTGTCTCTCTGTCCCTTTGGCACAGTGGACCGTCCTGTCAGAGTTTATGCCGATGGAATATTTGACTTGTTTCACTCTGGACATGCCCGGGCCTTGATGCAAGCGAAGAATCTCTTCCCAAACACATACCTCATTGTTGGAGGTAAGGCGTGACCTTGTTGACTTTGGCTGTTGCAGGAGTACAGTTTAGCTCTGTCTGTGGTTGTGCATACAGGGGTTTTGTCTTTGTGGCCTCAGTGGCTCTCACTGTAGACACTTGTCCCAAATGTTGCTGGAGTCTTATTGCAAAACATTGAGGGTTGGATATGTTTGCAGAAAGGTATCCTGTACCAAATGAGTGCTTAAGGAAAAGATTCTTGATTGTGCTGTTCTAATTTGACCTTTCAATTCTGTGACAGATACAGGTGAGTTGCACATCTGAGTATCAAAATACATTAGGGATAATTGAGCATCTGACTCTTGAATGAGACAGCTAAAGTATGAGTCCCTCCATGGCTGCTTTGTGTCACCTGTAATGCCCTGCAAGTCACTCTCCAGCTCCAATTTCCTGCTGGAGATTGCTTAATGCCAAACAGATCCCATTGGGAGCATGGAGATCACAGTGGTTTCTTGGGCATGTGCCTGGACACATGGAAGTCAGTGAGCCCATCTTTCTCCAAACAGAAGTTCCCCATTTTGTCTGTTCGGTCATAGGTCTTTAGATGATGCCAGGAATATCCTGCTGAGTGCCTGAATCTAGCAGAGGTGTTTCAGCCAGGCTCCTTCCAGAATATAACAGGAAAAAAGATACCCCTCTTCTGGCTGCTGCAGTACATGGGCTTCTGCCCAGGCAGTGCCTCTGTGCTCGTCCCTCCACCCCTGTTAAGGACACATCAGGCTGTGCGTGTTGTCTGTCAGGAGCTGACCCCTGGTCAGGCTGCATAATGGTGCTGAAGTATGAGAACTGAAAATACCTTTAACTGGTCTTCTCAACTCCCAGTATCTTTGTGAAGCAAAGTGAAATTCTGACCCTGCCATAGGACGCTTGTAACATCCTTGGGTGGTTTGTTTCCTTATCACAGTTTTCATTCATTGCTGAGAGCATTTTTATAGTGGTATGTGTGCTACAGTAGTGTCTGGAAGGGGAAGGGAGGGAGGAGAGCTGCAAGGGTTGCTCCAACCTACAAACTGCCCTGAGCTTAGAAATCTTAGAGGCTGAAAGACATCCCCATGTACATAAACACTGTACAACAAACAGGAAAATAACTTCAGGTCAAACTATTAACATGTTTAAGTAGCAAGGAGTGTTAACCATGCTCTGTGCCTCTGGGAGACTGGTGAGGAGGAAGACAATGAACTGCTGCCCTTACACCAGGACTGAGACAAGAGGCTGCAGCCCCCAAAATTAGCTCCAAGCAGGGACCAATCTCACCCACTCGTTATCATCTGTTTGTCTAGAACGTAAATACATCCAATACCAGTGAGACTGGTAATGCCTTGTTTACTTTGGAGTCTGATAATCAAATAGAACTCCTTCCTCAATATTTACTTTCTCATAGAACATAATAATTAAGCTAACTTGATTTCCTGTGAACTCCCCCTTTGTTTTAACTTAACTTTCCAAGAGCTAGACTGTGCTTTGGCATTTTATAAAATCAGAAGTTTAGGCAGTGAGTTTTTTCCAAGCCTGAGACATCCATTGCTTTTAAAGCGGATTTCTTCCCAGCAGGCCCCCAGGTGCTGTTTTGTATAGGAGAGTTGTCTTCTGTGTTGTCTGGTTTTCTTGATAAGTGTTGTAAACAGCCTGCCCAGAATTGCTTGGGAGTTTAGTGCCTTGCAGCGCTCCCTGTTCCTGGTGCTTTGTGGCTGGAAGAGCTGGGTTTGGAAGCACCAGTGCCA